>NC_056726.1:330498880-330758557 GCF_019279795.1 Protopterus annectens
ATTTTAGTTGCACAAAATTTTTTCTTGATTCCATTTCTACCACAGCCAGTTGTCATAACTATGTTTTTCATATTAATTACTGCAGCAGCTCATCCTTACTTTATTTCTCATTGTTTCTGAAGGTTGTTGAAGCTTGGGGAAATTTTCCCCTGCTGCACCCGCCTTCAGGCAACTTACATTTCATATTCATTAATATTCTCAATTAAGTGGTTGTCAGTCATATACTCTGTTTCCTTGACTTAAAAAGATAAATAGTAGTAGCTAAAATGAATGTATGTGTCAGAGTTTAGATATATGTGGTAGATACACATCATAATCCCAGCAATACCATTTTGTGTCTTTCGACTTTTCCCGGTTAGGGGTCGCCACAGCAGAACTCCGGTCCGCTAATGATTGGCAGTTGATTTTTATGTACCGGCTTGCCAGGCCTGATGCACAACCTTCAACGAAGGTACGCCCATTCACCCATGTCCCCATGCAGAAGATGCTCTAGCTGAGAATCGAACCGGACAGCGTCTTACTGTGAGGCGACAACGCTACCGCAGCACCACCACCGCAGCAATCCCAGCAATACCATTAAACATAGTATGAATGAGTGGAGAGCTGGAAATCTAGCAAAAAACAACAAATGATGTCTTTTGCTAGATTTCCAGCTCTCCACTCATTCATACTATCAGTCTGCAGAGCACCCCAAAAAGTGGGCCTTTCTCAGTAAGTACTACACTGGGCGACAATGAAATCAGTATTTCAAGTTTATGTCCATACAAAATCTGGCTACAGTTTTAAATAGCAATGCTTTATTTTGTACATTTAATCCTGTACATACTGATTTCATTGTCGCCCATACATATTATAAGTAGAAATGTAGAATGAAACATAGAGGCATAATATTAAGCAGATAAATTAGATAAATAAAACAGCACACAAAATCAAGCATAGTGAATAAAAGCAGATCACCAGAAGATACAGTAGTCAAGGATAATTGAAAGTTAAGTTGACTAAGGTTGCTTTAAGGGACTTTTGTAATCCTGCCAGTGTAGTACTCACTGAGAAAGGCCCACTTTTTGGGTTGCTCTGCAGACTGATAGTATGAATGAGTGGAGAGCTGGAAATCTAGCAAAAGACACCATTTGCTACAGAGTGATGAATGATTTATTCCCAAACTTTTGGTAGTATCTCACAATATCTGAAGATACTGGGAAAGACAAGGGAACAGATGGGTCAGCTAAGAGTGAGAGGACTTATTGGACACAGGGAATGAAGAAGAAGAGAAGAAGAAAAAAGAAATAGAAAAAAATGGGCTGATACATCCCATTTACTTTAAAGTGCTCCCATCTATTCTATCTGTAAAAGAAAAGAAAATATATCTCTGTTTTCCTTTTTTGTCATTTCAGTTTATTGCTTTAAAATGTTGGTAAGAATACTTATGTTACTGGCTTCATGAATGACACGTGCAATGTCTATATATTTACTCTTGTATTTGGATATTTTTATACTCTGCTTATATTCTGAAAGCCATATGCTATCATTTTATTTCCTGTATTAAAATATCCATTCTTCCTTACAGATGTAAGTATTTCTCATACAGATATACTAAAAACATGGCTTCCTGTTTATAGGTTCATACATTCGTAGGTTCATAGGTATATACTAAGCTAACGACCACCAGGGCCTTTATAAGCCTAACTGTGCAATCCAACCCAGTTGTGCCCCTATGTAGCATGGGCATTTATTAAAAGGGCGTATGTTATGAAGTTTTAGAGCTTATATAAATGGGTATGTTAGTTAGGGCATTACTGTCTGCCTCTGCCTGTAAGAGACACAGGAGCCAGATGTGGGTGAATTTCTGATTTCCCATCTGTTTGGTCAAGGTTACACTTAAATAGGGTTAGGGGTGGACTCTGTTTTACATGGATGGGGAGCCTCTTCCATTGTATGGGAATCCTCTGAGATGCATATCTGTCTCACCAACATGCCTTACTTATGTCACAAGCAAAATTTAAATCTTTGGAGTGGTTCTGATGCTGTTCATTTTGCATATGTGCAAAAGGTTCATCTGAGGTGGATCCAAGGATGCCTTGTATGACAGAAATAGATTACCTCTTAGTAACCTGTAGGAGACTAAGTATACAGACAGGTCTTTAAGCTGATCCATATAGGTCAGTGTGTTTATACCCTGGATTCTCCTTGTAAGGAATTTTGTGGGCATTCCAACTGGACCAAGTGTAAAAATAAATACACAATAAATACACAGTTCAGACAAAATGACTGAGTTGGAAGACTAGGGATGTGTCGTTAGTGTAGGCAAATAGTAAATCCTTCTTTTGGAGTTCTGTGTCCTTTTCTACAAGCCACATCTGTAGAATGGCTTAAGTGTACAGAGCTGAAAGGAAGCCATTTGAATTTATAAATGATGAAAACATTGGAGGAATTACAGAATGACCCTTAGGGATTTAGCAAAGATATGTCTGACTTTTGTACTTGGAGTAGACACTTTAGAGTTTGCTACAAAAACATGTTAATAGATAGAGTCAGTAGAACTGTTAAAAATATTTTTTCCAGGAATAATGGTGCTTGGCTGCTGAAATGGCTTGCAGTAAAAGGGGTAGTGGTGACGGCACTAGTCAGATTCTGTGGAACATAAAAAAGCAGGGAAATAATGGTATTTGCTGTGGACGAGGAAGGGTGGG
The DNA here is from genome assembly GCF_019279795.1 of Protopterus annectens. Taxonomy (NCBI): domain Eukaryota; kingdom Metazoa; phylum Chordata; order Ceratodontiformes; family Protopteridae; genus Protopterus; species Protopterus annectens. Next base: position 330,501,571 of record NC_056726.1, read on the forward strand.
TCTTGAGCTTCAGATGAGATATTGTCTACGGTAGTAGATTTAACAGAGTCATATTGACATCAGTGATTAAACCATTGTTAGTTGTGACCAGGTTCTGTTTGATAGCATTTCTAGTGTTATAAGATGTCATACCAGCTGCTGCCATGATACTTGTCTCTGATAGTATTGACTTGGTAGTTAGATAGTACATCTTTGTTGTACTGAGAAAATCTTGCAGGAACACACTTCAGCAGAGTTTCTGTACTTTTGGATAGCAAGAACTGAGGGTTTGTAGTTTTCTGTTCTGGCATTTTTAACTGAAATTCTTAATTGTATCAGTGTATTTGTTCACAGAAAACCAAGCCACCTAATTTGACCTCCCCCCATCCATCTCACTGTTTCCATTGCTTTGATTACATTATTATCCCATTACTGCCTCACTTTAAATTCTTCAAGTGCCTCCTGTGAACATGCCAGCTAGAACACTATTAGTTTCTGGCCAAGATTTTAGGTATTCATGTCCCAGCCTTCACCAGAGAGCAGTGCAGCATGAATGAGTCCCACACATTCTCCTGTTGCTAGAAAGTAGACCATTGCCCACTCTGTGTCACTCCAAGACCCCAAATAATCCCAGTTCCGGCACTGGGGAAGCTGCCTGAACCATGTTTGGGCTGGCTTTAATAAACTTCTTGTACAGGAAATAATTTTATGCACGATCACCTGACATGGAGATTACTTGACTTCTTTTGACTTACATTTGTGATGTCATTCCTTAAAATATAGTAATTTCTGTTACAAAAGTACTTGGAGGATGCTATTTTGACAGCGCTATTCTTAAGAGTCAGGATACTTCCAGTTGCTGTGCTGCTTAATTTTTTTCTTCAATACTTGACAGCAGAGTTCACCACTAACTGCAGCTTTATTCCTGTGGTTAAATAAAATAATGCCATATGAGAGCACAGTTATCCTGAAGGGCCATGTGCCGTACAGCTAAACAGAATATTGCAATTTATGAATATAATTAGTTGATTTTTTTTTTTTGCCATTAGTATGCCTAGCAGCCTTTCCATATCTCATAGGTTCATAGAAGGTTATTAGGCTAATGGCCATAGAGCCCTTACAAGCCTAACCATATTTATTCTGAGTTGCCCCAATTATCAGTGGTTAGGTGAGTGAAATTCGCAGAGGTTAAAGGTCTATGGTAGTTAATACCAAACTCCTCTGTCCAGAAGGGTCATGAGCACCACCCTAGGACTGAATTTGCGGTCACCCATCCTTTGATCTAGGTTGCATTTGAAGAGGGTTTGGAAGGGACTCTGTTTCATGTGAATTGGAAGCTTGCTCCAGAGAAGTGGCAGTCTCTGGGAGATGTATCTACATCTTTCCAGCATGACCTGTTTTTTCTGTTTCTGTGTAAACTTGAGTGACCTAGCCTTCATTCTTCGCTTCCCTTTTAGTTGTGCTGTACTTTCCCTTAACTTTCTTCTATTTTCTTGAACAACTGTGTGCTTACCTAATTACCAACTCAGCTACTTGCAAATGGCTTTTTATGGATATTGCTTATGACTATTGCTGTAAGAAGCCACTGCAACGTTATTGAAACGAGTAGCCAGTTACATGAAATGTAAGAATTTGAAGTGTCATGCTGCATTACTCCTACTGACCTGGTTTTCAGGTTTAGTGTTATTTTGACAATGCTGTACAGCTGCCTTCTCACTGACATCTGTGCTAAGATCCATATTAACAAGTGCCAAGTTTTGTATTGCCTCCTTCCGTGGAGTTTCACAAGTTTTGCTTCATGTTAAAGATGATACCATAAATTTCCTTTCTGCAGTGACCAGAATGACAGTAACTTGTTGGCTGTTATATGCCTCCCTCTATGCTGGAAGTGTGTCAACTGTTGTGCAAATAGTTCTGCTCCTCTTACAGCATGCATGCCCAAGCAGTGAAAAATTGTAAAGTGTATTAAATGAAGTCAGCTGATTCCAAATAATTTTATAAGAATTCTGTCATTTCTTTAATGTGTTGCATCAGGTGTATTGGAGCCACATACATGTAGCCTGTATTCTGTTTGGGGGAAGCAATTTCTCCAAAGAACCCACCTCTCCTTCACTACCAAATCATCGAAATAAAGATGATATGCTAAGTTGCGTAGCCATTAGGCTCCACACTGAAATGTGATTAGAAGTTTAGGTATGATCTGCCTCAGTGGTACTCCTAGTAAGGTAAACAGCAGTGCAGGCGGTTTGGGGATCTGGCCTAGCTAAGGATCTTGATTTTTTGTGACTTGCATTTGTATGTGTTCTGCAGTATAAAAAGTACACTCGTGGTGACTGTATTCAATAATCTATTTTTAAAAACAGAAACAGATGTAATAAATGACTTACTGAGATTTGTAACTAGAAGTAAAATATATATCTGTGTGTGTGTGTGTGTGTACACACACATGCTCCAATGATTACTATCAAACGCTTTAATAAAATAATAATAGTTGAACACTTTTATACAGAAATTAAGAAAGGCCTTCATTGCATATGAGACCTTTTGAATTATCCAACTGTAGCTCTTTGACATCAGTAAAATATAACATTGTGCATTAAATCACATAAAAGTATCACAACAATCTTCCTGTTCTTATTAGCTTTTAGTTTTGGTTTAATACTTGACTGGAAAATGGCTAGACTAAAACTTCAAACCTTACTGAACAAACTAAAGCAGCAACACATCTGTTATTTCAGCATAAAGCCCTCTGAAAAAAACATGACGCTTCCAGAAAGGCAAGTTACAATAAAGTATCACTGAGCCATCCACAGGGAACCCTGACAGAACAAATGATGACTATCTCGAAACGTTCTTTAGCAATGATGAACTACCAGGCACAGAAATGAACTACCAGGCACAGAAATGAAACCCACAAAAATATCAGTAAAAAGCATCATCAAATAGTAGAACCAATTCCCAATTCAAATACTAAATCAGCATGCAAGTACAAAAATGCAATAAAAGAAAAACAAAATCAGGACTGAAGCATTGCATATGACTTCACTGGAAATAAGAGAATTTCTGCTTGGCTAACAGGCACTGAGGCAGCAGTTTACAAATGGTTGCGTCTTTTTTGTATAAGGAGTAAGTTAGTGGTATGATATGTCAGGAAGCAGTCAGGTACCCACTTTTATCTGATTTGTTTATGAGGCTGCGTATCTTTTGGAAATGCCCTTGTCACCTGGTCTGTTCCTGGTTGATAATCATGTCTTGAGGAGTTCAGTTGTCTAGCAGATGAAGCAAACAGGAGTCCTGTCTCCTCACAAGTGGCCCCCTCATCCTGAGAGCAGAGTTTTGCCTTTGCTATATTTCTATAATGAGCTGCATGTAGGAAAGCTGTATCTTTGAAGGACTTAATATTAAATATTTCATAGTTTAGCTTTAAACTTTTTGGGCTTAGAATGTAAACATAAAAATAAAAAAAAAATGGAAGCTCTTTTTTTCATGGTTTAATTGTTATGGGAAAAAAACTGTGACCTGTGGCTTTCTTTTATTTCCTTCTGTTTATTGTAGAATAATTAATTAAAAAAAACAAAGAAATAGCATTTTTATTTTTACAAAGTGTTGTTGTGACACGTTATCCAAATGGAAAAGATGTGACATGCACCCTTTTTTGAGTTTTAAAAGGCCCCTTTTCAGTAAACAGTAGTACATTATTTTTAAAACGTATTTTGTGTTTTGATCTAGTGAAATTTAACTAGTACTAATAATGTGATATTTGCAGTTCACAAGTAGGTTTGGCTTAACTATTGGGTAGTTGTATTTTTTATGCCAGAGTGCAATGTGTCACCTCATGTATGTCTTGCAATTGGATGTACAGAAGTTATAGGATTTCTTAGTTTGAATAATAATTCATACTGCTGTATTACTGCAGACTTGTTCCAAACTCTAGTCTGGTAGAAATAGATAACTAACTAGCTAACTAAACAAATGAAGGAATAAATAAAGCTTTCCTAGTATGAAGGAATAAATAAAGCTTTCATAGTAGTGACAGGATTGTAGATTTGGAGTCACTTTATCCCTCATGCTTCTTGGATTGCATTCTTCTCTTGAGGCATTAGATGTCACATGGCCAGGATGAATGTGGGAACACAACCCATTGAGGTTTCTCAGTATCCTCATCTTCTCCCTGTTCTGATTATCATGCATCTTAATATAAGGAGGGAATAGAGTGAATTTTTAATTAATAATACATTTAAGGTCCTTTCCCTTCTAAGATCATGTCCACTTTTAAGCAGTCTAGGCCTAAACTGCCTAAGCACCAGTGCAGCATGTAAAAAAAGGAAGGGGTTTACTACTATTGTGTATAGATCTTCTGATCTGATTTACCTTATTATTTTTCTTGTCTAATCACTGTGAATTTTTATGAATTTGCATGGCAAACTGCAATTTGTATGTATTGTAAACCAAACTTTTCTGTATAGTATACCGTCTGTAACTGGAACTTTTCTCCTCGGGTCTCCACTGAAAATGGGTCTGTGGCCCAGATGGACAAACCCGGTTAACAAATGTCAATAAATAAATAGATAAATAAAAATAAATAAATAATTTTGCTGTTAAAAAGTCCATTGCTGTTTTTGAGTAAGGACCACATAAATCCTTATTAATACTGGGCCTTGAATCAAGAGACAGACTATTTACTGTAATTCATTTAGTATTTTTAATCAACTGCAGTGTACGTAGTCTCATTAAAGGTCAGTTAGAGTTGTCTGTTAACACTTCACAACAACTGACCTTTTTTTTGACTTGGTGAGTGGGTGGGCTAGTCCAAAGGACCCTTTTTAGCCATGACCTCAGGACAAATGTAATCTGCTAGTTAGCACAGCTGATTATGACTATGAGCAGTTAACAAGCTTATTCCTATAGTCCAGGGTTTGTTTCTGTCAGTTGCTGATTGCCTGCTGTGTGACTCTTAAGTAATTCATTTAACTAGACAGCAGTGTGGCCAACTGAATTGTTCTTCTCAATGTTATCATGCACTCCATGCCTACAATCTCCTTATGAGCCTATTAGTTTGAACATTATATAATGCATGTAAGAAAACTATGAGCAAGACATCATCAACACAACTGAATATAAAAAGTTTGGTGACATCAGTAAGGATTTAGTGGTAGTATTTTTACAGAAATTTAATACAAGTAGAGAAACCCAAAGTTTGGCTGCATAACTTAAAAAAGTGTGACAGTTTAAACAGCAAGAAAAACATAAAACAATGTAACTCTAAAATGCACGCCATTAAATGCAACGGTCTGTGGCTTCTGAAGTCTCACTACTTCACATAGAGAAATAGTGAGAGCAACACCTGGTAAAAATATTTTACAGCTGTAGCTAATGTGTGGTATTCAACTCTTTGCCACTGTCTCAGGCTTACAGACATTGTATAATGGAATCTGCTGCATTATTTTCCCTTCACCACAAATGGAGTATCATTACTTCAGTTTTGAACTTCTTAACCTGGCTTCTTATTCAAGAGAATACTGACTTCCTCCTGTATTTTTCATATGCAAAACATTTTATAATGCCACCTCTACTACACCTGACCCGGGATTATTTATAGTAACACCTCTGTTACATCTAGTTTTATAGTAACACCTCTACTACACCTGACCTTGGATTATTTATAATAACACCTCTATTACACCTCCTTTTATAATAACACCTCTACTACGCCTGATTTGGGATTATTTTTAACAACACCTGTATTACACCTCCTTTTATAATAACACCTCTACTACAGCTGACCTGGGATTATTTATAATAACACCTCTGTTACATATAGTTTTATAGTAACACCTCTACTACACCTGACCTGGGATTATTTATAGTAACACCTCTATTACAACTGACTTTAGGATTATTTTTAATAAATCTCTGTTACACCTCCTTTTATAATTACACCTCTACTACACCTGACCTGGGATTATTTATAATAGCACCTCTGTTACATCGAGTTTTATACTAACACCTCTACTACACCTGACCTGGGATATTTTTTAATGACACCTCTATTACACCTGACCCGGGATTATTTATAATAACATCTCTATTACACCTCCTTTTATAATAACACCTCTGCTACACCTGATTTGGGATTATTTGCAATAACACCTGTACTACACCTGATTTGGGATTATTTATAATAATACCTCTATTGTACCTGACCCGGGATTATTAATAATAACACCTCTATTACACTTCCTTTTATAATAACACCTCTATTATCCCTGACACTGGAGTATTTATGATAACACCTTTATTACAACTGACCTGGGATTATTTTTAATAACACAACTATTACACTTCCTTTTATATTAACACCTCTACTACACCTGACCCGGGAGTATTTATAATAACACCTCTGTTTCAAGTGACCTGGGATTATTTTTAATAACACCTCTGTTACACCTCCTTTTATAATAACACCTCTTGTAACCTGAACTGGGATTATTTATAATAACACCTCTATTATACCTCCTTTTATAGTAACATCTCTACTACGCCTGATGTGGGAGTATTTATAATAACACATCTACTGCACCTTCTTTTATAATAACACCTTATAATGCATCCATATTCCACCAACCATCCAGTAGCCTAGCATTAGCCTACCATGCATTCTTAATTCTTGGCCCCAAAATTTGAGACACGCTGCCTAATGGCATGCCGTTTATATTCTGAATTCAAGCAAACAGAAACTATTACAATACTTAACAAAAATGGATCACCAGTACATCTTACAAACAGCCTACTGTAATGTCATAATGCAAGCCTGTATCTCTCACTTGACACTATTGAACAGTTGTCTAAGTAATATATATATATATATATATATATATATATATATATATATATATATATATTTTTTTTTTCCATGTATTTTTTGTGTTTATATTTGAATTGCTCAATATTTTTAACATCTGTATATATGTTTATATGCATGTGTGTGTACATATACACACACACACACACACACACATATATATATATATATATATATATATATATACATATATATATATATATATATATATATATATATATATATATAAACATACATATATAACATCTTGGAAATGTTTAAGTGTTTTGTAATCTTTTAATCTCCATGTAATTTGCCTAGCCTAATTTCATGTGGATAATTCTAACACTTTCTCAGGTCTGTAGAAGAAATGGGTTATTGGTTCATCTTAGATTAGGTCACCACCCCAGTTAACAAAACAAACTAATTTGAATAAACTTAGTGCTAGTCGTAGCAAGTAATTAAACACCTGTCTATTCACTGTGAATGAAGCATTTTTACGTGTAGGTAGGAAATGCAGTGGACTCTAAAAGCTGGGGGAAGGGTGGGTTGTCATTTATTTTAATTACACACATTGTGGTTACTTAGTTGTCAAGTAATAGATTACTGGTAATATGATTATCTATACCAGTGTAGTGCACTTTTGGCTAATATTAAGTTTGTTATTGCAGCAATTCTACTCTCATTGCATGCATTAGGAAGATAGATTTTTATATCAGTAGATAACTCTTGTTGTGGTTAATATTACTGCTGCTAAACTTTGTATGACTATACAGAGCATATGCACTTTATAGCTTATAAATGTCAGTCACCCAGATGTAAATGTGATTTAATGGTCAGGTGCTAATATTTGCTGTTTCCACCCATTGTTTTTTCAGCTGTAAGCAGAAGTGCTTTATCACCAACTTTGAATAAAATGATTTCTGCTAGAGTTGTGTCAGATGTAGATTGGGGAATACTTGGCAGTCAGTGAAAAACTATGTCTTTTCACATAATTTCTCAAAGCATGCTGTTTTTCTTGTGTTCTGCACTGCTGTTTAGCCTGTGACTGGTTACTAATATAGAAACAGGGATATTTGTAGAGCATTCTATAACAAAAGATATACATGCTCAGTTTTTAAATCATATTAAAGTTGTACTGATATATGAACTTGTTACACAACTTCAGGGCTCCCAAAACTTGTTCTTATAAGACCATCATGAATTCCTGGCATTCATTTCTGTGCTCCGATGAGAGGCTAGTAGGAAAAACCTTGCCATCTGCATGTCTGGAAACTTTTATTGAGAAAGAGAGAGACACAGAGAGAGAGACAAATTGAATTAACCCATTGCCTTGAACCTTGTATTTAGTATATGCAAAGTTTTTTATTAAAATGTCCATTTTGTATAACACTGAGTCACAAACATCCACCCATCCACAGATACACACACACACACACACACACACACACACACACACACACACACACACACACACACACACACACACACACACACACACACACACACACACACACACACACACACTTACCTGCCAGTGTACTTAACAGGATTAAAATTAAAATTGTCTAGGCTGTAGATATCCTATCTGACGACTGCATTGCTGTCTGAGCAAAGCGACATCAGGTTAAGTTTTCTTCTGCTATGGAGAGCCAGAGATGTTTGGGGCAGAATTTGTTGGCAGATGATTGTGACACACATTATGGAGGTCTCATGCTCATTTCGAGCAGTGGTCCCAAACTATTGACCCTGTAGCCAGATGTGAACCTTAAGCATTTAGTGTATATCCCCTCATAAGATGATTCTGATGCACAAGTGAGTAAGTAGATACCCTAGTTGAAGAGAATGTTCATATCTGAAGTAGTTTACTTAATTTGTTCTTCAGCCTGTGGATATTCGTATCCGAGACGGCAGCTTCACCGGCATCTGATCCAAGCTCCTCCCCTTGCCCATAATACCCCTCCATCTCCTTCCATCACCCAGATCTCGTTTGCCATGGCTTAGCCTAGCACCGTGGTCTCGGAGCTCCAGGCATGGTAATTTTCTATAGCATTTTTCTATAGTGAATTTTTTGGGTAAGTGTGTGTTTCTCTGGTAGTGTTAAGTCAGATTTTCCCTTTACTTTACCTCCCCTACCTTGTTGTTGCATCGCATTCAAAAAAAAAAAAAAAAAAAAAAGCTTAGTTAGTGTGATACTCTCCCCCAGTCCTTCCCCCCACTTCGTTAGTTAGTCTGTGTGTGGTTGGGTTGGTAAAGACCGTTGGTACTCTCTTCCTTGGCATGGCTGAGCAGACTAAGCCTGTTTTTAGGAAATGCACAGAGTGTGGTCACAAGCTGTCCCCAGCTGATGGCCACACTCTGTGCGTTGTGTGCTTAGGAGTCCCTCACCTTTCTACTGCCTGCTCGATTTGCATGGGCTTTAATCCAAGGGCCTTGAAAGACCGCAAGGGCAAGCTAGTTATGAAGGGACTGCTTTCTGCTTCAGGGGCGGCTGTCCCCGTGACTACTCCAGTCATAGCTGTGACTGTCTCTACTTCATCCTCTTCATCGTCCTCCCAGGCCGGGACTCATCCACCTGAACACAGGTTTGTGGAAGGGGAGTTATCTAAAAAGGACCGGGATAAGGCGAGGAAGAGATCCCAGGACCGATAGGGTCTGTCGGGTCCTCCTCAGAAACTACAGGCTATTTTTAGGCCTAGCACTCCCTGGCTCCTATCGCCAAAGTTCTCGCCAGAGCCAGAGGAGCCTAGACCTTCTTCAAGGGCCTCTGTGCACCGACATTCCAGGTTGGTATCAGTGGCATCATCGTCATGCTCCACCAAAAGTTTAAGTGAAGTAGAGATGGACAAAATGATGCGAAGATTCATTCGCACCCAGATCCAAATGGGAGTCTTGCCAGCCCCCTCTCCCTCTGGAGCGGGGAGCTCGCTTCCCTTTTTCACCCCTATAACTGGATCTGAGAGGTCTCGGAGTCAGTGCCAATGGTACCTTGTACCTCGACGCTGGCCATTACCTTGAGCACGTTGGATCCGATGAGGTTCAGACTCGAGCAATTCTTGGAGTAGTATTCTGGGCATTGGATCTGAGGTGGGGTTTCCATCGGCTCTGATAGTGTTGGGTCACGGCCCTCCCCTCTGCATCTCAGCCCCTGAGGGCTCGGCCCCGATTTCCCCGTCAGATCTGAGGAGAGCTGCTTCCTTACTGGTGTCCCAGGAGGCTTGCTCTCCTTCAGCATTCGATGTGGTGGAAACGGTTCTCTCGAGTGGGTCGAGGCCCCTGACTTTTTCCTTGGATTCCCCCCTGACTCCCTCGGCTCTAGATGCGACTTTGGCCATTTTGTCCACTCTGGGACAACCTGTGCCTGATGCACCTTAGGCAATTCCCCTTGTGGAACGACAGGCAATTTGCGAGTCCACTCAGGAGAGTCCCACCGAAGAGGCTCCTCGCAAACGGATGTGCAAAAGGAGGCACCTGGACTCCTCCCCAGAGTCCCTAACCAAGGACTCCGATTTGGAGGAAGGGGAAGGCTCCCCTAGATCACCCCCCGATGATATCTCCTTTGGAGACATCATGGAACTCTCCAATGGGGGGGGGTGGTCCACCCCTAAGCCTACCTCGGACAAGTCGGTGTTTCTGGAGGCCTTCGGCATGGGCCCATCTACTTCCTGGGTATCTGCCTCATGGATCCATTGGTGGACCTTATCACCACCCAGGCATGGAAGGAACCGGACACCATGGAGCCAATTCTAAAATGTCCAGACAAGATGCTAAGTCCCCCTTCTGATAGGCCTGGTTGGAACAAGGGGTCCCCTGTAGATGCTGTGGTGGTAGCAGCCGCCATCAAGAAAGAACTAGCACAAAAAAGTTTTACGGTCCATCTCCCCCCGAGCGAGAGTCCAGGACGATGGATCATCTAGGGAAGCGGCTGTATTCTTCAGCTACCTTTTCCATAAAGGTGCTGAATTATTTGGCACACATCACCTGACTGCAGCTTGACCTTGTCAAAGAGCTAGCTGAGTCGTCCCTGGAGTCCATGTCGCCGGAGGATAAATGCACATTCTCCTCGTGGATGGCCACTCTAAAAGCAGTGTCTAACACGTTCATGTGCCTTCTTTCCATGCCACTGAAGGAGCAACAAGGGTGGCTGGGTTTGATGTTGCCATGAGGCGACACGCTTGGCTCAGGCTGTGTCAGTTCACGGAACCCTTTAAGGCGTCATTTGCGAATGCCCCTTATGACGGTTCTTCCTTGTTTGGGAAGACCGTTTGCGAGACATTGTTCCTGAGTGAAAAGGATGGGAAGACACTGTCGGCCATGGGGATCTGCTTCTCTACCCCTCAAAGATCCTTCTCCAGGAATCAGCGAGGGCAAAAGAAGATGTGGTTCCAGAAGTCTCAGTATTCCCGGGACTCTTAGGACTCATCTTCCCCTAGAGGCAGAGGGGGTTTTGATAGACATTGGCACATAGACAGAGGGGGTCCGAGGAACATGGGGTCTCGGGAACCTTTCTCGGACAGGCTCGCACAGCAGCCCTGATAGGTTGCCCGACTGCTCTGCTGTAGACGCAGTTGGGGGTCATCTTTCATTGCATCTTACAGCATGGGAGTCCATGTCAACAGACTGTTGTGTGCTTCAGATCATATCCAGAGGCTATTCCATCCCCATTGTAGTGTTTCCTCTTCCCCCAAAACCCCTCCCAGACGTACCACCTGTGCAAAGTGAGGTAGCAGGACTTTAAATAAACAAGCTGCTAAAGAAACAAGTCATCCAACCCGTCCCCCAAGATCAGTCTGGATCGTGCATCTATTCCAGGTTCTTTTTGGTACCAAAAAAGACAAGGGACCTAAGACCTATTCTGGATCTTTCCACCCTCAACATGTCAGTTGCCAAAGAGTAGTTCTAGATGGTCACGTTGCAATCCATCCTGTCTTACCTGCAGGAGAAAGACTGGATGTGCTCGATAGATCTCCAGGATGTGTACTACCATATAAAGATTCACAGAAGCTCCAGCAGGTTCCTCCGCTTCTGGCTAGGGGCCAATCATTATCAGTTTCGAGCCTTACCCTTCGGTCTTACGACAGCCCCCAGAGTGTTCACCAAGGTCATGACAGTTGTAGTGTCTCATCTGAGGCTCCAGGGAATGCAGGTCTTTCCATACCTGGATGACTGTCTCCTTGTTGCTCCCACCAAGCATCTACTTTTTCAAGCCAGAGACTACTTTCTGAAACTGTCAGGTCATCTAGAAATCACTATCAACACTGCCAACTCTTCTCTGAACCCAATCCAGGTTCTAGAGTTCATTGGAGCAAGGATAGACACTTTACAAATTAAGGTTTTTCTAACCCTGGAAAGAATTCGGAGCTTACAACTCCATGTGTCCTTGATCACTTAGTCTCACCTTCCCCCAACAGAGATGGTATTACGAGCTCTTGGTTCCATGGCAGCCACCATTACTCTTCTTCCCTGTGCTCATCTTCATATGCGGGTATTACAGTGGACATTAGCAGTCCAGTTGTCGTGGTTAGATCTACCATTGACACATCCAGTATGTATCAGCAGGGCTGGCAGGGAGTCCCTCCTCTGGTGGATGCACTCCTTAGAACTGACCGAGGGACGCCCATTTATTGCAGTTCCTCCCCAAGCCACGGTGACCATCTATGCCTCCCAACTAGGGTGGGGGGGGGGTCATTGCTTGTGAAGGACGGTCCAAGGCACATGGTCCCCGAATGAAACCAAGTTGCATATCAGTGTTCTAGAGATGAGGGTGGTCCTTTTGGCATTGCAGGCCCTTCATGCCTTTCTACCTCTGGGAACTATTGCAATTAAGTCAGAGAACATGTCAATGGTCTGGTACATCAACAAGCAGGGAGGGATCAGATCTTACCCCCTTTGTCGCGAGGCCATGAGAGTGCGGGAATGGGTGATGTCCACCAGCTGGTTTCTGGTAGCAATGCACATTCTGAGACAGTCCAACATAATGGTGGACAAACTGAGCAGGACTATTCTGATGCCTTACGAGTGGTCTCTGATTCCTTCAGTAGCGGAGCAAATCTTCCTCGAGTGAGGTTGGCCTTGCTGCGATCTCTTCACATCTCCTTTCAACACGAAGTGCAGCGAGTTTTTTGCTCTGAACCCCCTGCAGGGGGAATCCCCAGGGATGCTGTAATCCATGCTTGGCCTTCTGGTCTTCTCTATGCTTACCCCCCATTACCTCTTATTTTGAAGTTCCTCCAGAAGGCTCACAGAATGGGGAGCAAAGTGATCCTCATTGCCCCATTTTGGCCTCGCCTGGTATGGTTTCCCTTTTTCTGGTCTCATTTCCTAGCTCCTGCATGGATCTTAGATCCGATTCCAGATCTCATCTCTCACCCCTCAGGGGTTCCTCATCCAAACCTGGGCAGTTTAAAGCTCACTGCTTGGCTGCTCCTGTTCATTTGATAGCTAGGACTCCCGGTTTATCCTCTCCGGTCAAGACTATTCTGGTGGCAACTCACAAATCATCTACCAGGAAGCTTTACCATAGTAAATGGAAGCGTTTCTCCATCTGGGCTTCTCAAAGGGACCTGGACCCTTTCACAGCTCTGGTCCCGGTGGTGGTGGAATTCTTGGCATATATATTCCATCAGGGTGCTAGCTATTCCACTGTAAAAGGTCAACTGGCTGCCATTTCCAACTTCCATTTTGGGGATAACATGGTTTCTTTAGCATCATCTAGACTTTGTAAAACCTTTATCACAGGTACCTTTCTTTTAAAACCCCCGGTGAGGGACCTTACCCTGCCTTGGGACTTGACTTTGGTTTTACAGGCTCTGGTTGCTCCACCCTTTGAGCCAGCTGCGTCAGTAGACCTAAAATTTTTAGCTCCGGTCCCGGTGGTGGTGGAATTCTTGGCATATATATTCCATCAGGGTAGACCTAAAATTTTTATCTTGGAAAACGGCCTTCCTAGTAGCTATCACATGGCTAGGAGGGTTTCAGAACTTCAAGCGTTGTCTATTAAAGCTCCATATTAAAGCACTTGCTATAAGGACAGGTTGTCGCTTTGTACCAGTCCATCCTTTCTTCCCAAAGTGGCTTCTGAGACCAATATTAACCAGATAATTAACTTAGTTGTATTCTTCCCAAATTTTCAGAACGGGGTGAATACAAATTACAGTTGTTAGACGTACATAGACAACTGAGGTTTTACTTACTCAGAACTAAGGCCTTTCACAAGTCTGACTAGTTATTTGTGTCTTACTCTAAACCTTTTCTGGGCAAACCGATTTCCAAGGTAACTTTGGCTCGATGAATCTCTCATTGTATCCTTCAGGTATACAAAGACAAAGGCATGTCACCTCCGGGTCAAGTAAAAGCACATTCAACCTTGTCCATGGCTACCTCAGCAGCTTTTTGGTCCAGGGTGTCTCTGGATGATATTTATTCTGTAGCTACTTGGTCCTCATCTCATACTTTTATTTCTCACTGTAAACTGGACATGATATCTAGAGGGAGAGCATCCTTTGGCTCTGCGGTGCTCCAGAATATCCTTCCATGAGGGCCATCCAGGTGTTTAGTAGCTGGGGACTCTGTCCCACAGGTTGAAGAGCAAATAAAGTAAACTACTTCAGATAAAGAAGTTATGTACTCACCATAATGTTCCATTTGAGTAGTTGTACTTTATTTGTCTTCAACTGTCCCTCCCTCCTTCCCCCTGACCTTATCATTGTTTTATAACACTGCAACTTTCCTGTTCATGCTTGTTAGGTTTTGTGCATAACCTATTGCGGTAATGTCTGATTGGGTTGGGCTTAGGTCGATGGTGCAGCAAACTCGATCTGAGGGAAGGAAGGAGATGGAGGGGTATTATGGGTATGGGGAGGAGCTTGGATCAGATGCTGGTGAAGCTGCTGTTTCGGATCCGGATCAAAATACCCACACGTTAAAGACAAATGAAGTACAACTACTCAGGTGAAATGTTATGGTGACTACATAACTTCTTTTTATTACACTTTGGCTGATGACCATTCTTTACCATCTCTTCAACTGCAGTGCAACACTAAACCAAAGAAAAGAAAGCTTCCTGATCCATACCATCAGCTGAGTGTCCCAGTGTTTGTCATAGTTGTCATTCATTTCCCTATGTTCATGATACAGAATGATATCACAGGCAGTGCTGCTGCTCATATATTCCATGGCTACATTCAAATAAAGTTTTGCAGCTTTGAATTAGATAAAATATATTGCATTTTGTCAATTGTTTAATTAGGAGCAGAAGAAAGTCTGTGCAGCATTTGCAAAGCACATAGAGATTGAGTGCAGTTCACAGTTAGAACAAAGCTTGCCAGTAATCATCTATTCAAGTCATTGCCAACACACACACACACACACACACACACACACACACACACACACACACACACACACACACACACACACACACATATACATGCTCACACACACACACACACACACACACACACACACACACACACACACACACACACACACACACACACACACACACACACACACACACACACACACACACACACATATATGCACACATGCATGCACACATATCCAGTAAAAACTTGCAATGATTATTGGTAGAATGGAGAATAGTTCCCATATTACAGCTTGAAGTGAGGGAAACAACAAGTAGTGTTTTCCTAAGGATGTATTTCCTTTCTAAGATGGGAAATCTGAACATACAGAATCAAGACAAACGTGAAAAAAGTATCAGCATACTGAGGCCCCTAAAGTTAAAATGAATTAATAAGTTCAGCAACTGAGCAACATAATAAATTGCTGACTAATGCAAGATATGAACCTAAGAATTCAAATGTGTAAATATTCATTACTTTACTTCTTGGAAGTGCCTTATGTCCTGAGAAAAGCATCCCTTCCTGAGCCTGTAACAGATTTGAAATTTAATTAAGTAGAAATCATTCTGCTGAATTCTGCCTCTTCTTAAAGGTGCCACTGGTCTAGCAGGGTGACTGACGTGATCTCCTGGGGGAATTTCCTATCTCCCATCCAATCATCAAGGTTCCTTTTGAAGAGGGCCAAAGAGGCACACTGCTTGACATGTATGGGCAGTCTATTCCAGAGTCTGGGGAGTCTGTGGTTCAAGAACCTATCCCTCCAGCATGTTTTGTTCATTGTGATGACAAGGTTTAGATCCTTGTAGCGTGTGTCTCTGAGGGACTGGGATTTCTTTAAGTGTATCATGTCCAACAGCTCTGAGTTTGACATGGCCTTGTATGTTAAGCAGAGATCACCTCTGAGTAGACGATGTGCGACAGAGTATAGGTGGAGTTTTTTTAGATGGTCAGCATAGGGCATCTGCTTTAGGCCTGTGATTCTTTTAGTGGGGTATTTCTGCGGCCTTTCCAGTTGTTGCAGATGTCTTGAGAGGTACATACCAAATAGGGCGTTGTATTCTGTAATGGGTCTAATGAGGGATGAGTACAGTGGGACAATGACCTCCTTTTTTCTGGATGAAAAGCCCTTAGTGATGAGGTGTGCCACATAAAAGGATTTCCTGACTGTTGTGGCAATGTGGTTATCGAAGGTGAGACCACTGTCCACCTATGTCCCTAAGTCTCTTATCACACTTTCGGTGTTTAGTGTACTGCCATTTATGTGGTAATTCACGGGTACATGTTTTTTTCCCAAAGGGGATAACTATACATTTCTTGGCATTGAGCTTGAGCCCATAGCTCTGGCACCAAGCATCTGTTTCTGTAAGGCGCTTTTGTAGAATATCCACATCATTTGAGGATTCAGTAATGGCTCCCAGTTTGCAGTCATCTGCGAACTTTGTTAGCCAGAATCCTTTAGTGTTGGCCTGTACTTCAGAGAAGTAGATGCCAAACAAGAGCGGTCCCAGGACTGAACCCCGAGGTACTCCACTTGTCACTTGTCTGGAGCTGGATTTGGAGTCGGCTACTTTTACAGTGTGGGTTCTGTCAGTAAGCCAGTTGGCAACCAATCGAGTGACATAGGGATTAATGCCCAGCTTAGTAAGTTTATCTATGATTTCAGAGTGGGGGATGGTGTCGAAGGACTTAGCGAGGTTCAGATAGGCTGTGTGGACCACCTTACCCTTGTCCATGGCTCTGAAGATTGATCTGAAGAAGTCAGTAAGGTTCAGGAGACAAGATCGGCCCTTCACAAACCCAAACTGTGTGGGGTCCAGTGTCTGAAGGTTGCCAATGTCTTTGTTTATAAGTTCCATGATAATACGTTCCATGGCCTTGCAGATCAGGCTCATCAGGCTGATGGGGCAGTAGTTCCTGGGATCCAAGGTGGAGCCCCCCTTGTGGAGTAGGATAACTGTAGCTGTGCACCACTCAGTGGGTACGAAGCCTGAGGTGAGGCTATGATTAAACATGACACTTAGGTGAGGTGCCAGTTCATTTCGTAGTTCATGTAGTACACAGACTGGGATGTCATCTGGTCCCATGGATGCTGTATTCTTAGCTTTGGAGAGTGCATTGTTTACCTGTGTGGTCGTTATTACCAGAATTTGGCAATCTTTTGGTATTGAGATGGGCCCTTTAGGGGATGAGAGGGGGGGGTGAAGTTTGCACTGAATCGATCTGCCAGGATATTGGCATTATCCTTGGGATCAGTATATTTAATGCCATTCTGTTGTAGCTCAGAGCAGATCTGAGCATTGCCATTTAGATTCTTGACATAGCTATAGAATGACTTGTGGTTGTCTTTGGAATCTTTGGCAATTTTATTTTTGTAACTAGCTTTGGAGGATTTTATGAGGGATCTCAGCTTCTTACTGAGGCTGGTAAGGGAGTTTTTTGCATCCTGGGATTTTCCTCTTTTCTGCAACAGTTTCTTCCTTTTGTTGTAAAGTTTGTTTATGGCAAGGGACCACCCGATTGGCTTCCTGTTTTTGAAGGAGAGCATCTTGGTTCTACTGGGGATGGCACGATTCATGCACGAGTGGATGTGCTCGTACAGTGCCGTAGTGTAGGATTCAGCAGTCGAACTTTCAGTTCCCGTCTGCATGGGTGTCATGAGGTTTGTCACTTCTGACTTGAGTAGCATGATGTTGGCTTTGGAGAAGTTTTTTTATGGAGGTTTCCTTACTGGGGGGTGGGGGGTGGGATGTGGATGTCAAGGGTGATTAGCTTATTACCTGACCAACGAGGGGGTGACCATAGGTGTGGAGCATCAATTTCCCATGTTGGTAATGACCAGGTATGGGATATTGGAGCCCCTGGTGGGACTGAGGATTAGTTGATCCAGGGCGTTGGAATTTATGAATTCCAAGAACCATTGGGCAAAGGTGTTGGTAGACGAGTAGTTCCCAGTTAATGGCAGGGTAGTTGAAATCACCCAATATTAGGGTGTTTGGTTGTATCCTAATATTTTCCAGTATGTTTAGAAAGGTGTAGTAAGAATCTTGGGGCATGGTAGGGGATCTGTAGCAAGCTACAATTTGGATTGTAGTCTTACCTAGTGTTAGTTGCACCTGGAGAATTTCAGACGCATTGTGTTGGGCAACTAGTTTGGTGTTGTGAATATCCTTGGTGAATATGGACACTCCTCCATCTTTAGTGTTTCGGTCCTGGTTTGGTTGCCGAAAAATGTGGTAAGAGTTGTAGTCTGGTATTGCAGGGGTACTCTCTGGAGCCTTGAACCAGGTCTCAGTTACTGCACAGATATTGATATTCTCCATTTTTAGGAGTGCCTCGAGAGAGTGCATTTTGAGGTTTAGACTTCTAGCATTGAGTAGCATTACCTTCAGATTTTTCACGATTGTACCTGTTACGGTGGTGGTTTTGTCCTTTGAACTTTGCCTAATAAAGGCACTATAGGGGTGGCAAGAGCCTTAGCCAGTAATCTGCAATGCAAAACCTTTTAGTATATTTACTTTCTAAGTTCATAAGAACACTATTTAAAAATTGTCACTATTTTGGGGCTTTTGTCCCCCATTATTTTTGGCTTTGTCCAGATTTCTTGCACTTACACATCAAGAGGTATGCGAACCATAAGCATTTATTTATTTGATTTGTTTTTATTCAGGTGTTAGCCACATTAGCCCACATGACACACATCTCTTGCTTAGGACTGACTTGGGAACACTTGCTTAGTTGCTGACTTGCTTGGAGTAGTTAAAATCTCTGGCAAACTGAAACCAAGGACAGTAGGACAGTTCATAGCCTTAGTCCACTAAATTATACTTCTGGCCTTTTTCTCAGTGTTGCAAAAGTTAGGCACAGTTTTTAGTTGCACTGATGTAGCAATTCTTGAATTTCACAGATGACAAAGAGACTGGTTAGTCAGTTAAAGGAGATTGTGGCTTGTCACCCCAGTGTCCCGTTGATGGTCAGCCGGCATTCCGCAGTTGATATCATTTTAATAGACATTTAGTTCATGAGGCCAGTTACTTATTGTGGCCAGAGAATGATGCCACTGTTGGCAAAATTAATGTATAATTTAAGAGGTAAATCCTATCTAAAGAATAGGTCTAGTGACCTATTCCGGTGGCAGAAGAAGTTTAATGCATTCTCCATGATTAAAACCAATAATGTCAAAACTGTCATTTTTCATTAACTATTATCTATTTGAAAAAGGGCTCAACTTTTTTACATTTGCAAGTCAAAACACTGAAAAAATAACATGATGATCAGTGCATTTATAGGAACAATTTATGTAGTGTGAATGTAATTTGAGAAGGGGCTTTCAAATGGTGGCATGGATAAGAACTTCATTGTCTCAGTGCTTAGTGCCTTCGACTAAAATGTTAAAAGTTAGGCACATAAAGAATAAGTAGTTGATAAGCAGTAAGGCATGGGGCACTATGCCAATGAATAAAAGCATATACATATGTCAGCAGTAAACAGCGTGAACTGGCAGATGTGTTGTGATCACTGGTACATAATTAGTGATACATGAACTAAGCAAAACCAAGAACAGCAGTATACTGTGTCCATTGAATGGATTCAGATTTGTGACATTGGCATAAAAACAGAATAGCAAAAGTATCAGCAGAACATGTGGTAGTCTTTTTGATGAATGCAAGCAAGCTGTAAATACTTGAAGCATGCCCAATGAAGTAGAAGAGTGATAGCAGCATTAAAGAATGGCACAGTGGTGCAGCAGTAGCATTGTCGCATCACAGCAAGAGCTTCTCCCGTTCAATTCTCATCTGGGGAGCCTTCTGTGTGGAGTCTGCATGTCCTCCCTGCGTTCATGTGGGTTTTCTCTGGGTACTCCGATTTCCTCCCACATTACAAAGACATGCATCTGGATCGTTTCTACCCAGGACTCCACTGAAAATTGGCTTTGTTCCAAGTCAGACTTTCCCGGCAAACAACTGTAAAATAAATAAAATAAATAAAGAATATTCCAATGCTATTCCCCCCAGTACATTTACTCATTACCCCTCCCCTTAAGGATTAAACTTACATTATCCTTGATGAACAGGTAAAAAGGTGTGATCTCATGGCAGAGGGGAAAGATTGTATTTGACCCCCCTGTGGTATTTTATTTAGAAACTCAGACTTTGGGTGTGCTACCCAAAGGTTTCTTTTAGTAAAGATGAAATGACATTTAGTATTTGATTGAGTAATTTGTCTGTGTTTTTGTGGTTTGGAATATTTTGTGTTGTATATTATTTAATTATTCAGATTCTCTTGCTGCTTAACTGATATGACTAGGGTTCTTAAAAGAAAATAAACATAGCAATAAAATGATGGAATTCAGCCATGACGAGAGTATTTAATATTTAAATAAACTCTTTAATATCCACGTTTTGTGTTTTTGTCTTAATGTGTTACTAGACTTCTTCAGAACTTGGAAAACATTCGAACATTTACATCATGACATTATAAGTCAGCTGCCTTACTTGAGACAATAAATGTGCTACAATAATCTACCACAAGCACCTATTTGAAAAATATGTGTATAAAAAATATAAACCATGTGAGGTCCCCACTCTGGGCCAGTAATCAAGGAGCCGGAATCCTCACCACTGGCACTGGAGAGGGATGTTCACTTGGAACAAAATGGATACACCCAGCATTTCCACATGCAGCTGTCTACATCAAGCACAATTTCCCTGTAGAGCACACAGGGAACACACTCAGGGGTCTGGATTTCTCTATCTTTCTCCCTCCAGGTCCTCAATAAGACTCCCCACTGGCACAGCTGTAGAGTTGACATGTCAGCCGAATGTCCAAGCCAAGTTCTCCAGCACCCTCTCTGTGAAACTAGTCCTTCGTGTCCATGCTCCAAACAGCTGACACACACACTCTTTCAGATTTCATTTTCACACACACACACACACACACACACACACACACACACACACACACACACACACACACACACACACACACACACACACACACACACACACACACACACAAATACACACACACACCTGGTAAAAGCTGGCACAGATTTACTAGCTATGCCCCCTTCTGCTCAGACTATAAGTTAGTTACACCACCACCAGATACTTCAGAGTCAGTTTCGCTAAGGTACCCAATTATACTGAGTGAAATTAATATTAATACAAGTGGTAGTTTGACCAAAAGTAAGGCTTTCAGGAATGGCCAGAGCTGTTAACAAATAAGTATAAGTACTCCCAGAGATTAAAATATGCTCTAAAAGACCAGCCAATTTAAATATATTTAATAATAAATAATAAAAGAACATGAAAATAGTAAATATCTATTTACAATAAACACCAGAGTTTCAGTCACAGGAAATATTAAAATAATACAGATGAACAGAGTAACTAATCTCACTATATTTTCCTGACTGATCTAAAGAATTACCAGTCCCTAGTTCACTTACTAAAGCAAAGCAAGATGAAGTAGGTGAGAGGTTCTTCAATGAGACTCCAGTCTCATCTAGTATTAAACATAATTTTGTCCTAGATTACAGAATGACATGACATGCATCTGGTAATCTGACTTCTGGTTCCCATGCTACCCACATTGCTAGAAACTGCCAGGATTTAGCACATATGTGTCAGAATAGACACACAAAGAGTTTTGCTCAGATTTGTTGCAGCTTCTGGAGGTCATAAACCAATTTCAAACCTCCACCCTTCCAGAGTAGCAATTAGTTCACTCCAAAGACAATACAGAAATCTTCTTAGTACAGTCTTTTTTTCTCTGGCTGCATTGAGAACTGTAAGATGCAATCTTTATGGCCTGTGGCAGGTAATTTAATTTCAAACTATTTTCAAAGTTAGGTGGATTAAGATTAACCTCTTCTCTTCCAGTATCCCCTGTTAAAACATATACATTTAAACAGTTACAATAATAAATGCATATTTCTTTTCTGTCCAACAGGACATACTGTTGATATATTTTTAACATAAGCAGCTGTACAAATATACTTTTCAACACAAGCATCTGTACAAATCAGTTTGATATACAGATGACATATAATTCTTTACAAAATTCCAGCTAACTATGCTGGCATATGTTGCACGCCCACTGCCCTTCTTCTGCTGGCATAGCCAGCAATACCTCACATTGTCACAAACCACAACATTACAAAGCATCAAACATTATATAAAACATAAAAAATATAATAAGTTTAAAAATGCACATACACCCCCAGTTCCCATGGTATGTTTATAAAATATACAAATATCCATTTAACTAAAAAATAGTTACAGTTTCAAAGGTCATGTCTTTAAAGCATTTGAAATTGTAATGAAATCATTCAAATCTGCTTCCACAGCATTTATTCGCACCTTCCAATTTAATTCTTTAATTTCCAATAGGGTTTCCCATACACCTCTCTTACTGTTAATCATCACCTATCAACAATGAAAAATGAAAACCTTTTGAGATTTTTACGTATCAGTGAATGCCTAAAAAGGCATTCTTGTTGTAGTTGTTTTAATATAATAATTTTGCTCATAAAGTCTGTCTCTAAGCCTCCCCTCAGTTTTCTCTACATAAAAAGTGGGACATGAAAGACAAATAGCAACATAACCATGGCTTTAGTTTGACAATTAAAGGGACCTGGACATGGAACTGATTTTTCATATCCTTCTACTATATTTGTCCTCTTATTAATAAATTTACAATAGCTGCATTGGCCACATTTCATCACTCTTTTCTTTCTGTGATTTAAAGTTTGTATTTTTATTCTGTAATAATTGCTTGACTATATACTATTGCAGCTTCTTGACCCAATATAATTTATTTTCTTCTAAAAATATTCATTCCATGTTTAGTGTACACTGGATCTAATTATAGGTGTATGTATTATAAATGGAAGCACCAAGGAACATGACCTATTTGATATCAAAACATTAATGTCTCAACAATTAGGTAGAAAAATTCTGAATTCCCCAAAAACAGTCTAAAATGATCTTTCGTTCTTAATAAAATATATTCCTTTACTTGAAAAATAAGCTCTTTGGAATTAACACTATAAAAAACAATCAGTGAGTTGCTGAAGTGCCATATTAATAATGTCATCACCATTAATGAATCATGCCATCTTCACCATTTGACCCTTAACAATAGTTCTTTTCTGATGTTAAGAATGGCAACTCTAAAAATGTAAATATGAATTGGCATATGTAGATTTCCTATGGATAGAAGATGTAAAACATTTTTTTCTCTGGATGTTTCATTGTTGCAACATCTAAAAAGTCCAGTTTATTCTTGTCTTCCCTACATGTAAATTTATAAAAAAGAAGTTGCTTTTCCAACAGTATTTCATAAACTTACAAAATTCTGTCAAACTCCCATCCTACAAAGTACAGTAAACTCTCAATTAACTGGCACCCATGGGGACTGGTAGATGCCAGATAACTATTTCTGGTTGCTTGAGAATTACTATTAAAATAGGCCTGACTAATACTGTACTCTATACTATTTGTTTGGTTTGACTTGTTCTCAGGTTGGAGAGAGGGAATTTATTCTTATCTTCCTTTTTAAAACTCTAAAACTCTAAAAACCTAATATATTTTTCTGTGGTGGGAAAACAGAAAGTGCAACACATGAAAATTATTCTGCATTTCTTCGAAATATTTGCCAGTTGCTTGAGAGTGCTGGTTGCTTGAGTTCTGGTTAACTGAGAGTTTACTGTAAAAATATCATCCAAAAAAAACCTATAACTGTAATCATTTGCATTATATTTAGAAGCAATACATATGTGGTCTTCCAATCTGCCAGTAAAGTATTTGCATGCATTGGGGCACACTCTGTGCCATAGCAGCACCATTCAGTTGATGAAAAAATACACCTTCAAATCTAAAAAAGTTGTTTCTTAAAATCATATCCATCAGCTCATATAAAAGCTTGACATCTCTGCCTTATAAAATTTAAAACCTTTCTAAACCTTCAGTATGTGGAATAGGTGTAAATAAGTTCACTACATCAATAGCCGTAAACAAAATGTCCTCTTTAAAAACCACACCATGTAAACATTTTAGAAAATGGGACGTGTCTTTCAGGATGTGATTCAACTATCTAAAAATAATTTAAATATGGGTTCAGCTTGGGCCCCTTTGCCGAAATAACATGCCCCCTAGGTGGATTATAGCCATCTTTGTGTATTTTGGGTAATCCAAACTTTATGGGAGTAATTGATTTCTTAACTTTGAAAACATTTTGATCATTTTTAGTTAAACCATCTTGTAAAACCAAGTCAGTTAAAAGACAATTTTAGCATATATAACATGCTTCATTAAAAAAAAAAACATATTCTTAATCACCATCCTTTAATAAAAGGTCATACATTCTACCATTATAGTTGATATTGTCCATTAACACCACCCACCACATTTTTTTCATTTTCATCACTCTGATGTGCTTATTTTCAACCAGTTCTTTCATTACCCATATTTCATCCCTTGTGAGGTTTTTAAAATTTTGTATTGATCCTACATATTCATCCAATTATTTCCTCACATTCACATTCAAATGCAGCAACAGATGGAAGAAGGGTGGATTGTCAATGCTTTTCCTTTTGAGACCTGAATCAATAGTATTTACTTCACATCCATCATCCCAAAAAAATAAATAAATAATTAATTTACGGAGAAATAATTTCAACTCAGTTAACATAGCAACCAAATTAGAACTTCTTTTTGGAACAAAGCTGAATCCTTTTTTAAAAAAGAAAATAATATGTCTCTGTGAATTCCACTTGACTAAAATTGTGACTGATGAAATCTTTATAGTGATTACCTCACATAGAAGTAGTTGATAAAGTATTTATGTCCGAGTTGTCTTCTTCCATGGCCCTTGTTCCAGCCCCAATTTAATCATGTACTAGTATGTGTCCATCTTCGATCTGCCTGTGTGATGTCATGATGTAAATGTTTTTAATGAGCATAGTTTTGAATGCTTTTTCCAAGTTCTGATGAATTCTAGTAACATATTATATGAAAGCCCTAAATTTGATTATTAAAAAGTTTGAATATTATATACTCTTGCTGTGGCTGAATTCCATCATCATATTTGTTTTTATTTTGTTCAGAAACTGTGGTATTGCTAATAGTGTTGTTTGTAGGTTCTTAAAAGACTGTTGTGGTCAGAAACAGTAAAAACATCCACTTCTGCTTTGAACATATGTTGAGCTTCTGGGTCATGCTAATGCTGTTGTTCCTATATTAAGTGTCCATTATTATTTTCTCATTTGTTGTTGGTCTAAATGGTGTGGTGGTGGGTGCCAGGCTATCACAATTTTGTTTTTCATCCAAGGCAGTTTCTTCTTCACTCAATCAACTATGCAGCCTATAGTACAATGTTGTATTGCTTTTCCATTTTTTTTCATTGTCCACAGCATTGATTTAAAATGGCAGTACACTGAATTAATGCTTTCTTTAGATGTCTCTGGGCACTCAGTAGATTTGCTTTAATAGCTTCTTTTGAGTTTTGTTAGTTCCATTCAGTTAAATACATGTAATCTATTTCTTGTTTTAGACAGAAACATTGGCTACAAATTGCATATATAAATATTTTAGTGGCAGATAGCCTACTCCCATTCATTTACTTTCTTAGCTTTTGGTATAATTCATGCTTCAGTTGTCTTTGAATAACAGCTTACTGTGACAGAACTTGTTGTCATTGCCCATGTAATGTACCTATTCTTTGACTAATTCCAAAGGACTGGTACCGTGTTGCTGCCTCAAAGTGCGTGGTTTGGTTCTCGGCTGGTATACTTTCTGTGTGAAGGCTGTGTTCACTTGGGTTTTCACCAGTGATGTGATATGTGTGTGTGTGTGTGTGTGTGTGTATAAGTATATGTTTCCTGTGATGGACTTTACATACTTTCCTGGACGTATAGAATGCCTTATGCCCATTGTATGGTGGAATATGCTCCCCATAAGCTTTATGCGATAAAAAAGCTACCAGAAAATGAATAAAGGAATGATGAATGATTCCAAAAGTAAAAATGCAGGAAATTAGTGAAATCAAAACTTGTGCTCAGTCATGCTGCAAAATTGAATGTAAACAGGAATGTGTATGTGGCTGTGTTGTTTAGTTGAATTTGATGTCATGACTTCAAGAACTGTAGCATATGTGTGTCTATTAGGGCCTGCTTCTTTAAGTTCTTGCACATTCTTATTCATTAGTTCAGTAATGCTGTCCATTCACCTTAACTTCTGTGGCCCCTTTTTGTTTTGCCTTGAATCTTTCCCAACACCAGTAGATTCTTTAGTGAATCTTGTTTTCATATTATGTGCCCAAAATTTTTGAGTTTTAGTTCTACTGTTAGGTCTTCTGGCAAATAGACTGGTTTTATTGTCTTAAATATCAAGCTGAACATGTTTTACCTCTTCTCTTTTTGCTGTAGTTATGCTCTCATCATGTAAAAGAGGCTGGTTCTACAATATGTAGTTTTTACTGTAATTACATTAGTAGGCCTGTATTTAAGCTTAAAAAAAAACTTGTGTTTGCATGTGCTACCTGCTGAACAGTTGTCCAATTAATTCCTGATTCAGTGTCCTCCTGTGGTTTCTTCTGATGATGTCGTAAGGGGGAAATTAGTATGTAGTTCAATATCTCAAAGTATTGCATTGAAAGAAGTCTCATTTTACCAGAAATGCAATGCAATTACCTTCTGAGTTTTTGAATCTCAGTACCTGTTCTAAGCACAGCCCAAACATACTGAAGGAATGGGCAGGTGAATCTGGCCAATATTCTCTGGAGCTACTGCTCCACCTGTATGTCAGACATGGTATTGCTGGCAAGGAGCTAGTTCTGACAAATGGAGCTCCATGGTCATGTCCAGTGCAGAAGCTCTACCTGTAGGGTGACGTGGCCATCATACCTATATTTGTCCTGTCCAAGATGAGGGATGGGCTTGCAGGACCACTAGTCCACAGAGTAATTAAATTTATTTTTGAAAACTTAACACTACAAACCATTTCCACAGGATGTATGGTGCACGCACAACTGAAGTGCACATGTGAATGGTTCCATTACAGTCCCTCCTTTATTCAAAATACTACAGGCAGTTTGGTTTCCCACAGGTACTGGCTGAAGTATCTAGTCCTACATACAAGTGTTGGTGAGAAGTCCATTCACTTCGATGAACATTTTTCATTCCAGAACTAGTAAAGTCAATGTATAACACACATAAACATACTTTACTGTAAGCTAACGTTGCAGTGATTTATATACTCTTAGACTTCTTCCTGAGTGATCATCCCATGGTAGACAACTATTTGTTAGTGTTACATCTGTGTTATTACACGTTATGGTAAGCATTATATACATTGTTAGGAATCTTAACTTGTTCCATTTTTGTTTTGTTATTATTTCTTTGAATGTAAATGTGTATAGTCAGTTTCTGATTTATTGTCTGATTGCCTGAATGACTGGCTGATTCTGGTAAAGTCTGTGCCATGTTTTCTGCTGAATTTACTTCAGACTGTGAAAACATGCCTATCCACTAAAAGCTCTTTACCCCACCCTTTTATTGCCTCATTAAAATGCAGGACCACGTGACTCAGAATCAGGAAGTACTTGACAGCCATTCAGCATACAGGAAATACAAACACTAGTTTATTAAACTTAATAAATACTGCTCTGGCAAAGAAACTAAGCTAAAAGTAAATTGCATATTTTTGGAAGCAGAAAGACCACTTTGGTTGACTACAGCATTATTACTGTAAAACATAACAGTGCGAAAACCACCTTTGCACTTGATTTTTAAGTACTGACTGATTTTCTTGTAGACCATGGAGTTCTCAAAATGTTTCTCCAACATCAGAGTTCAAAAGCATTGTATATTCTTTTATATAATCAATCCAACTCTCATGGCCAGATTTTGCTAGTGAGGAACCAGTATGTGCTTAGTGTCAGATCAAAGTGAATGTAATGGACACTTAAACTTGACATTTTTAGTTTCCTTTAATGACTTAATTTTTGTACTGCATCATGGAGGATTGATAAAATGGTTGCATAGCACTATAGTGCTTTATAATTAGTAAATTTGCTATGTGTTATCTTTTTCTGTTTTTCATCTTTATGTTTCACCGGTGTAAATGAAAAAAAGGTGGTGGATGATACTTACTACTTGTTGAAAGAGGAGCTGTGAACTGTTACGGTGGGAAGTTTGGTGTAATGGTTAAAGCCTTTGCCTCACAGGCAAAAGGTATAAGGTTTAATTCTCACCTTGGGTTATTGGCTAGGAATAAAATAGCCCTTCAAGGCAGCTAGCATAGTATGAACCTACGGGAGAGTGATTTCGGGAAAAAACAGTAGTTTGTTTAAGAAAATCATGGCAAAAGTTGCACCAATCAGGATAAAAATACTCTCATCAAACTAAACAAACAAATCAGAGGACAAATAAAGTCTACCAAAGCCAAAATTGAGGTAAATTTGACGTCCCAGACCAAGGACAACCACAAGGCATTCTTTAGCTATGTCAGCAACCTCAAAGGCAATACACAGTTGTGTGCAGAGTTCATTGTTAATGAATCCACCTATACTGAGTCAGAAGATATAGCAAACCTACTGGCTGAAAATTTAGCTCCAACTTTACCTCTCTTTCCCCCCTCAACCTTCCCGCAGGAAGTACCATCAAGTGTAATTCCCCCTACTGTCACTAGGGAACAGATCCTTAATGCTTTCTCCAAGGCCAAGAACACTGCATCAATGGGCTCGGACAGTAGCCCAAGATGCCTTCTAAATAGCATGAAACATGACCTATCAGGCCCTCTGGAATTGATATTTAACACTAACCTGCAAACAGGCTTCATGCATCATGAATGGAAAACAGCAACAGTCATCCCTCTCACAAACGTGGGCCATCTACAAACCCTGGAAACTACAGACCCATAAGTCTCAGTAATATCATATGTAAAGCCATGGAAAGAATTGGCATGGAAATGATCATTAATGACATTGGAAACCTCCAGATACGGGACCCAACCCA
Source organism: Protopterus annectens (assembly GCF_019279795.1). Lineage (NCBI taxonomy): Eukaryota > Metazoa > Chordata > Ceratodontiformes > Protopteridae > Protopterus > Protopterus annectens. The sequence goes on from NC_056726.1 coordinate 330,530,774, forward strand.
ATTTGGTTTCATCAAGGGCAGGTCATGCCTATTCAAGCTGGTGGACTTCTTTGAGAAGGTCACCAAAGCAATCGATGAGAGCAAAATGGTTCATACTGCTTAGCTTGACCTGGCCAAGGCATTTAACACAATACCCCACTTGGGCATTGTTGACAAACTTAAGAGGTTAGGTACAAACCCTTATGTCACCCGGTGGATAGCCAGCTGGCTCACAGGTAAGACCCAGGATGTTAGAATTGGGAAGGCCATCTCTACAAAGAGGCCAGTCACAAGTTGGGTCCCTCAGAGATTGGACCTTGGACCGCTCCTTTTTGGCATTTACCTCACTGAAGTCAAGGCCAATGTCAATGGCCTCTGGCTGACTAAATTTGCTAATGATTGAAAATTAGGAGTTGTCATTAAATCACCCACTGAGACAAATGTTCTCTAGGAAGGGCTGACACAGACAAACAACTGGTGTTAGAGCCGTGGACTAAAACTGAATGTCAAGAAATGCATAATAGCATCCTTTGGGAAGTCATCTACCCATGGTAATTACCATATTAACTTCATACCTCTAAGAGTTGACCCAGTAGTCAGGGACTAGGGGAAACATATAGACAGTAATCTAGCCTTTGACCATCACATGTCCATGATAGTGAGGAAATCATTTTATGTTGTGCAACTTATAAACAAAGGTATGGCATCTAAGACAAAGGAAGTCATTGCTCCACTGTATTCACCATTCATCAGATCAATCATTGAGTAAAATGCTCCCTTTGGTATGTACCTAGCCAGGCATATCCAACAATGGGAATGTCCACAGAGTTTCCTTACTTAAAGAATACAGGATGTAAGTAACATGTCCTGTGCATACAGCCTCAAGGCCCTTTCCCTGTGTTCTGTCTCCTACAGGCTGTTGAGGGGAGATCAATGCCTGGCATACATAGCATTGTCAAACCCCACTCTGATGGACCTCCTGCATATTCACAAAACAAACAGAACCAGAATTGCCTTTCTAAAGACTTAAACCTTGCCTGTGATCTAATTAGGGCATGCTGGAGAGACAAGTATGTATCCCAGAGACCACCCCTTCTCTGTAATAGGCACCCCAAACATGTGAAGCAGAGTTCCTCCCTAACCTAATTCAAGTGTAACTTTGACAATTGGATGGGCAACAGGAAATTCATCCCTGGTTTGGCACATATGTCTCTAATGGACACAGGCAGCCTGTAAATGGTTGCATATTCCATGATGCTGCTTGTAAATGTTTCACCTCCCAAGCCCCTGCTTACACTTATCAATGGTCCCAGAACTTGTCAGAGATTTGGGATGCATGGCTATGCTTAAAAAGGCCTTTGTGGTCATTAGCCCAGTACACAACTATGAACCTATGAGGGGTTTAAAGCCATAATTAGCATCTACAGTGTAAGCCACAGTCTCTGTCTCACACACGTTATCAAACTTGGCTTGGCCACGCTTTATTTGATCTTCCTTCCATTATGCATTGAACATTGTATGTTGGTTTGACTGTCAGGATGCTTGCATTCACATCAGGATAAGAAAATACCTAAAAGGTTCCTGTACCTCTTGAAGACAGTTACTATTTCCTTTTCTAGGCATTGCCATTTACCTCTTTTCTGTACCCAGGGTCTTCACCAGCAGGATGACAGTGGTTGTTACAAGTCTACACGCACGCAAAATACAAGATGTCCAATACAGCATTGTTTCCAGGATCTGTGGATCATGGCCAGTGAAGAAAACATAAACCTTACCTCACTACAGTCCATAAACTTTATAATCTACTGTTTGGACAACATGGTAGCAAAGATTTTACTTATAGTATGGATATTTCAGGACATTCTACTGTTAGTGGCCCTTCTGTCCAGTTTGCACAGCTGCCGACTGTGACCACTCATGTGTTTCCTGGCATTGATGGCAGCCTCCATATACAAGATACCATGCATTTGGCTGACTATGGGCATTCGATTCTGGAATCTATTTATTTTTATTTTATTTTATTTTACATTTGTTTACCGGGCTAGTCCAACTGGATAAAAATCCGTTTTCAGCAGAGGCCCGGGGAGAAAAGCTCCACAGTGGTTAATACATTAATTCTTTTCCATAATGAAAAAATACAATTTTGTAAAAGTTAAGTACACAAAGGAGAAAACAAAATACAAACAGGACAATTTAACAATAATAAAAGAAAGGAGGAAGTAGAGAAGTAGAATTAATAAAGGTATGCATACAGGGGTGTTAGAATATATAGGATCTAAAGGTAAGAGAAAAGAGAGAACAATTGGTGAGCAGACATTAAGAAAAAAAAGGCAGGGGATTATGAATTTAGTCTGGTTCATAAATCACAATGGTCTTATGAAGTCAGCTCCTTCGAGACATCATCCAGCTGCCAACTCAGTGATGCAGGGCTGCTGCTGCTTGGCAGAGTAACAGGGAGGATTAAAGCTATGAGCTCATAGCAGACTACATTCTGAAGCCCTTTGTATGAGAACCTCTAATGTTTATTTGAACACTGTGTGAATCTAAGTTACTTAACCAGAGAGTGCTCTTAAGGTCTCCACTGAAAATAGGTCTCATGGCAGTTAACAAAATAAAAGTTGTTGTTGTGTCTTTCGGCTTTTCCCGGTTAGGGGTCGCAACAGCGGAACTACGGTCCGCTAATGATTGGCAGTTGATTTTTACGTACCGAGTTGCCAGCCCTGACGCACAGCCTTCAACTAAGGAATGCCCATTCACGCATGTCTCCACGCAGAAGACGCTCTAGCTGAGAGTGGAACTGGACAGCATCGTACTGTGAGGTGACAACGCTACCGCAGCACCATCACCGCGGATACCAATAAAAGTAAAATAATAAATATGTACATGAAATGTAGACCCACCCTGGCAGTATTTCATAAACTTACAAAATGTCCTGGGGGGACATAATAAGGTTAGTCACTGTAGAGGTAGGATTATATGCCAACACACCCCCATTGCATGCCCTCTCAGACATTTGCAAGTGCATGGTGGTGGTGGGGGCTATAAAAGAAATCACTCCCTGCAATGTAATGCTGCATTGTAGTCCCTAATCTCCTCACTGGCTGCAGATATAGGGTCAAGCAGAACCTGAGATGGCTAAGGTATGTGCATTAGACCCAGTGAATGAGGAGAGGAGCTGGTGTCAGCTGCTGGTTAGCTGCAGTAGCCAAAAAAAAAAAAAAAAACAGATTGGGACCCCCTTGTGGAGAAAGCTAATATTCCGTGGTAGATAGCTGGTTACATTGTCTTCTGTTGTGGTATGCTGAGAGAAACTAGTTACACTGGTTTCTTCTATGATAATGCTGACAGATCTCTGAAAGTCATGGCCAGGTTGAAACTTGAGAGTGGGCCTCCTGATTTGGCAGCATTCTTCACAGAAGTGGTAGATGACGAAATGTATGAATAATTAGACTGATTATTCATCAGTACTTTTACAGAGGACAGTAAGCTGAGGTGTCAGTCCTTAACCAGGAATTTTCCTTTTTTCTGCAGGGAATGTTGGAATGGGTCAGCTGTAAGTTTGGAGGCATAGGACATGCTGATGCACCCCTTGAAAGGATTTGGAGCGACAGATATGGGATAAAATCTCTACTGATAGTTGGTACTATTCTTTTCCTTCTTGTAGTTCCCATCCTTCTTCTCCTGAATGGACGGCTGTATGTGCATGTTTGTAGGTTGTTTGCATTGTTTTTTCTGTTATATTAGCGGTTACATAGATGAATGGTGTGTGGGTAAGAGATGACAAGTCATCCTGTCAGGTGCACTGTGCAACAAAGATTGTTCAAGTGTGAATGTGTATGTGTGCTGAACTGTTTGCTTTTATAAGCTGGTTTAACAGAGAGGCACTATAATGTCATTGCTTGCAGGGACCTGGCATTTCTGGTACAGCAAATTAGAAAGGCAACTTCTTCATTGCCATAAGTGGGGACATGATGGCAGAGGCTGAATGTAGTGGCACACTGCTGATAATGCCCGGAGGTGGTCCTTATAGGTTTGGCAGGCTATTTTAGGTTAGGATTCTGTAAGACTTTTGACATTGTAGTTACTGAGGGAGTGTCCCTTCTTTCAGGCTGGAAGATTGGCAGCCCAAGGGAGGTGCCAGAAGCAAAATGATAAGCAGATTAAAAGAAGGGACGGCCATCCTTTGCTGGAATGTTTTGGAGTTAGTGCAGTATTGCCTTGAACCGCTAATCAGTAGCATGGATTAGGAGAGACAAGAATGGGTCAGATAGCTACTGCTGTGGAGCACTTCGTTTGCCTTTTCTGAAAGATTTTACTATTTAAATACATAAACTGGAATCTGTTTTGTTTTTATATAGAGGAAGTTCCCTACTTCATTGCTGCCACATTTTTTTTCTGGCAGGTGAGTGACCCATGTTATATTCCAGGAGGTGCTGCTTCATACAGTAAGTATTGTCAGAATAATGTACTATGTGGTGTGGACTCAGGGAGTCACAGACATTCTAAAATGAATGGCTGAATGCTAGTTTAGCCTGCAAAGGATCAGTAACAAAGTGCATGTTTCAGGGAATGTTAGCGATTAAGTGTGTATGAGTAATCAGAATGTCTAACATATGGAATTGTAGCATTGCAGACAATGCACAGGGAATATGGGAGTATATCAAAAGGTATTGTTTTTATCTGCCCTTGATTTCTGTATGCTTGCATCGCTCTCTAATGAAGCATTCTTTTAAATGTCTTCTGATTAGCAGAAAAAAAAATCTGTTTTCTATTTCTTAGAAGGGCATTAATCTTTAATGTCAAGTGTTGGGAAAAACTATCCTTTTATACACAGAAATTTCATTTCTCTGAAACTTACTACATGGCACATAGTATAGATTCTTCAATTAATTTCAGGAGCCTGTCTCCTTTTTTCTTTGCTGAAGTATCCTTTGGAGAGGGGTAGACAGAGGATAATTACAATGAAACCATGTTGCAGTATTTGGTACATAAAAATGTATAAATAACAAAAACAGCAGTATGTTATCCTATCACAAGTAGGATGTTCTTAGTCCTAATAAATGACGACAGCATAACTGGTGCGTACAGAAGTACATAAACAGCTCATAATAGCTTATTGAATAGTTGAAGGAAATGAGACACATCCTGCTTTTATTTTGCTCTCTTTAGGGGTACTCACAAAGGACCGCCTCAGAAACCTAGTTTGACTAAGAGTAGCCTTTGAGTACATGTACCACTTTTTTCTGCTGTTTCTGTTAGCCTGTTCAGAACCTCAGCTGGAACTTGCACATCAGCTGTAGTATTTATTTTTCCCAGCTTTTTTTTTTTTTTGTTGAACAGATCATGTATTTGAGAGCCCACTTACAGTGGAGAACATTTAAATCAGTGTTCCTGCAGGTCTTTTTGGTTACATTTCTTTTATTAGTTCTCTGTGTCTGGGTCCCAGAATTGCTCTTATCTTCCACCAAGACACTTTCTTAGCATATCTGATACTCATTAGCCAGTGCTTCTACATTTGTACAGACTGTTTGACTTATTTGTGTAACTGTATTATAGGTTCCTAGGTACTAGGGCATTGGCCCAAGGGCCTAAATAAGCCTAGCCAACAAGGTTCCGTGGGTTATGCCACCCAAGAAAGTTATATTGCTGTATAAACCACTTTCTTGCATTATTTCTTCCCTGGAGGGGAGATGTGTCTGTCTGCACAGGATGAAACCATATCCATGCTTTTGATTCGTAATTAACTCTGGCTGTCAGTATATCTGGCCATAGTCATTTTTGAGATCTTTATTCCTTTCTTGCTGAAGACACAAAGTGTTACAGCTTTACTTGGGCATTCCCTACTTTGTAGCTTTCTGTAAGAAATATAGATGAATTATGTGCTAGAGGTGACAATCCTTTGAATTTCTTTAATTATTCTGAACTTCTACAGTGTGCTATCTTTATGCAATAACCCACGCCTGGGTGTGGGTAATAGGTTCATAGGTTCATACTAAGCTATCTGCCCTAGGGCATTTATAAACCTAGCCAGAGTGTGTTTGGCTTTCGCCACCCATTTTAAATTAATTTTGCTATGCCCTTTTTCGAGGTTAGTATACTGTGCCTCTGTCTAACAGTGACACAGAAGTGATACCCGGGGTTAACCTACGATCTCCCATCCACTCATCAAGATTCCTCTTGAAGAGAGTCAATGATGCTGGACTTACCCAGGGTTGGTGTGGTTTGGTCGTGAGGGCGAAGCCCAAGTGCCCAAACAAAGACAACCGTGGGTAAATCCAGCATTACCCACACCCAGAAGTGGGTTATTGCTATTATACAATGACATTATTTAAGAAAAAATATTTAACTTTTCTTAAATAATGGCATTGTATTGTATAATGCCTCTGTGCTGCCCTTCCGCAGCAGTCCGGTATTCTGGAGCAGTTCTGATGTACTGTGCATGCGTATGCTTACGCAGTACATCAGAGCTGTCCGTAGAGGAAGCAATGGAGAAAGGATGATCTCCGTTGCTTTTTTAAAGTTGTCTCGCTATGTTAAATGAGTTTAACATAGCGAGATATCTTTAAAAAAAGCAATGGAGAAAGGAAGATCTCCGTTCCCTTTTTTAAAGCTGTCTCGCTATGTTAAACGAGTTTAACATAGCGAGACAGCTTTAAAAAAAGCAACGGAGAAAAGAACATCTCTGTTGCTTTTTTTAAGATATCTTGCTATGTTAAACTCATTTAACATAGCGAGATTACAGCAACGGAGCTCTTCCATTCTTCATTGCTGCCTAACACAAAAAAAAGTAAAGACTTATACTAATGGAAAAAGTCCGGGCGACCGGACCTTTTTCCATTAGTATAAGTCTGATTTACAATGGGCATGCTGACCAATCAGCGTACACGTTTTGGAATATTAATGGGGGGTCATTGTATAATTAGATATATTTTTGTATTTCCTCCATAAAAACACTTGTAATGCTCTTCAGTTTTTGCATGTGTCATTTTCAACTAATTGGTAAACATATTAACTCTAATGGTAGAATAGCAGAGTTGTGTCATGCCTAAATGATATCTGTTATAATAGGTTCACTGATGAATGCTTGGTTAACAATCCCAGGGTAGATTTTAAGCTTAGCCATGTTTTGATACTGTATATACGGTATATATAGGCTTGGGCATGGGTGGTCAAGTAGTTATAGGCTGCATCAACGTAAGTGGCAGACTGGTCCAAGTTAAACTTGAATTGGATTAGGGAAGAACTCTGCTTCACATGGATGGGAAGCCTGTACTAGAGAAGGCTTAATAAATACAGAATAACAAACTGTAAAGCTGTGTTCTCCTCCTTGCCCCTTCTGCTTCATAAGACTGCTCTGCAGTTTGTTACACTTTCATATTACCTAATGCTAGCATTTCCTTAGCAGTAAAGTAATTATCTAGAGTTACTCAAAAATTGTTGTATATTACTTTTTGCTTCTTTTAATTGATTTGCTTTGAGAATATCGTTAAATATTTCTTTAAAACTATAATTGGAAGCTTGGGTTTTCAGATACACAAAAAGTTGTGTTGTTTACTGCATTGTCATCTAACTCATCCAACTCCATTTAATCGAGCCCAGAAGTACAAATGGTCAAAGCATACATAACAAGATAAAGACACACAAAGTTCTGACTAAGGGTAAGGAAGTTTCTTTCTTAGATTTAAAACTGGAAGGTTTGAGTAGTGGAGAAATAAAAACAACTATGTAGAGAAAATCCACTGATGGTGGTCAGCATCGATAGATGTTCATCGTGTTTCACTGTTGCAGTCATTACACTTGGGTTATCCTGCTGGCAGGCTACCCGCAGTCAGCCTGAATTCCAAAGTCCTGGTCCGGCGTCGGTTGCTGTCGCCTCCTCCCTGACGTCAGTGCGCCAGGGGTATATAAGATGCAGCCGACGCCATTTTCTTCAGTCTTTCTTGCCACGCGGTGCCCAAAGCAAAAGCAGTTCGCAAGTGCCAGTCGGCAGACTCCTGAGATTTTCGTGTTCGAATTTCAGATCCAAAGTCTTCAATTAAAGCTAAGTACCCCATTGGGGAAACTTTTTTCTTGCTCCAGACCGATGTCAGAAAAAGTTAATAATTGTATTTCTTGTGGGAAGCAAATACCTCATAAGGACTTCCATTCTTATTGTATTCCTTGCCTAGGCCCTGATCACGACATTGCTAATTGCAGGTTTTGTGCTAGATTTAACCAACGCACTATTAAGCGTCGGTACGATTTCGCATTTCACTACTTTGGCCGAATATTTCATTACACAATGTTGTCGGATATCCATCCGACTACCGCAATTCACAAGAAATGCAAGGAAAAGGAAAAGGACAGGCATCTGAGGTCCAAAACTTATGATGAGGCTTCTTCTAAGCCAGTCGCCGGTTCTCAGTGAGGTGCTTTCGCAGCCCCTGATGACCGCTACCTCAGAGCCACAGGCCGCTTCCGACTCCCACGTGGAGCCGACTAGGCCACTGGAAACTCAAGGTATTGGACACTCGGAAAATATTCCCTCAAATGGGTCCAGAGCCGCTGAGCAGGCATCAGCTTCTGAGGGTGTTGTCAGGTCTACACAATTATATGTAAAACCGACTTCAGCTTCAAAGGCAAAGACTAAAGTACCACTAAAGACAAGGAAACAAGTACAGCAATCCCATGGACAGGCCTCCATGCCTAAAAAACAGATGCTCAAAATGGCCGAAGCCCTAATTACTTTGATCAGGGGTTCCCATCCCCCTCCTGAGAAGAGGCCTAGACAAGAGATAGAATATGAGTCTTCAGATCAAGTTTCCATTTCCTCTGACTCCTCCTCTGAGCAGGAATACTCCCTTCCTACCTATGAGGATTCTGATGCTGAATAATCTATCCCTTCAGCCTCTCCTCTTGAGGATTATTCTTTTGGGGAAACCCTGCATACCATGAGGGAGCACTTCTACTGGGAGAGCCAAGATTACTCAGAATCTAAGAAAAGACTCCGGGACTTTCTTTTCTTCCTCCGCACAGGCCCCTTGCTATTCCTTCTGTTTTAGACATAGTAGATGATGTATTTGCAGAGTCTGGCCTGTCTCCTGACTCTTTACCTCCAGCTCCTGTTAAGTCAGACAGATACCACAGGGTTCCAGATTCTCATAAATTCCTATACAAAAACCCTGCTGCTGACCCAGAAACTATCTCTCAGGGTCCCAAAGGGGTCAAGGCTTCCACTGCAAAAAAAACTATCCCCTCTGATAGGGAATCAAGGGCTCTGGACAGATGGGGGAAAAAGATTTACACTTCTGCTACCTTGGCTGTAAGGGCTTTAAATTGTCAGTTTCATATGCTTAAATATCAGCAATACTTAATGTCACTACTTAAACAGAAAATGTCAACAAATTCTGAATGTACAGAAAACAAAGAAATGCAGGATTTATTGCATGCTGCTGAACAAGTAGGAAAGCATAATTTGCAATGTGGTTTTGATTCTCTGGAGGCCTCCTGCAGGGCTGCTGTTACGGGTTCTGTCATTAGGAGACATGCTTGGTTAAAGGAACAGCATCTGCCAGATCATGTTAAAGCTAAGCTATTTCATGCTCCATTACAGCATGATACTTTGTTTGGTGTTAAAGCAGAAGAGGTGTTGAAGAAAATGGAGGACAAAGCAAAATCTATGTAAACAATCAAGGATTTCTTACAGGTACAGCCATCCAGATTTAGCAGGAACTGGCCTGCAAATAATTGGTCATTTCCAGTGTCAGACAGGCCACAAAGAAGCAGATACAGATGCCCCAGAGGCAGATCCCAGCCCCAAGGCTCATGCAGGCCATGGGGTGCTTCTACCTCCAAAAGTGGAGAAGACAAATCACAGCCATACAGAAAACAGTCCCAATGACTTTCCTCTGCCAGCACCAAGCACTTGTCTTTTGGCAGCCCCCTTAGGGGGAAAACCAGCACTTTTTTTCACAAAATTGGCACATGATTACCCAGGACAAATGGGTCTTGTATATAGTGTCACAGGGCTATAGGTTCCACTTTCACACCCTGCCAAGGGCAAAAGGTATGCCAGACCTGCCACACAATCAATGGGCAAAGGCACAAAAACAAGTTTCATCCCTCATGGACATGAGGGCCATTCAGCGACCACCACTTCAAGAGCAGGGTCAAGGATTTTACTCAAGACTTTTCCTGGTACCCAGAAAGGACAAAGCCTGGAGACCAATACTGGACCTGTCTATTCTAAATGCATTTCTGGACATTCCAAAATTCAAAATGTTGAATTTGCAGCAGCTTCTTCCCATGCTAGGCAAGAAGGCTTGGCTGATAACTTTGGACCTAAAAGAGGCATACCTGCATGTCCCAATCAGACAATCTTGCAGAAGATACCTCAGATTCATAGCTGGCTCAATGCATTACCAATTCTCTGCACTGCCCTTTGGCTTATCTACTGCGCCCAGGGTCTTCACAAAATGCCTGGCACCAGTAATTGCATTCTGTAGACGAAGAGGAATTCAAATATACCCTTACTTGGACGACTTCCTTATTCAAGCAAAGAACAAGGACATTCTACTAAAGCACCTGGCATGTGTAAAAAGATTACTAATTTGCCTAGGGTACACAGTAAACAAAAAGAAATCAAAACTAGTACCCTCTCAAGAGATAATATTCCTGGGTGCAAGCTTAAATGCAACTGCCCAGATGGCTTATCTCACGCCAGACAAACAAAAGCAACTGACTTCTTACTTCAAAATTTTGGCAGCAAAGACCCAGTTATCTGCAAGAAAAATTCTGCAGGCTCTGGGCTTCATGGCATCCTGCATTCTACTAATTCCATATGCAAGACTGCATATGAGGAAACTACAATGGTATCTAAAAAGTGTATGAAGAAAATCACTCTCATCCCCTGCCTGCAACAGGAGTTTCGATGGTGGGCACAGGCCTGTCACCACAACAAGGGACAGCCATTCACTTTACCCACAGCCAGGCAAACGTTAACAACAGATGCATCAGATTATGCCTGGGGGGCCCACATGGCAGGAAAATGTATTCAGGGCACATGGTCCGCAAGCCAAATGCATCTTCATATCGATCAAAAAGAGATGCTAGCTGTTTGAATGCCTTGACAGCTTTCAAGGATCTACTTCATCCGGGACAATTGCTGATAAAGACAGACAATACTACAGTCATGTGGTACATAAACAAGCAGGGAGGCACACATTCCTACCCCCTCTGCAGACAAGCCATGACTTTGTGGGACACAGCATTGACTTATCAAGTTCACCTGCAAGCACAATTCCTGCCAGGAAAGATAAATACTGTGGCAGACGAACTAAGCAGAAACCTCATGGATCCCCACGAGTGGAAACTGGATCCACAAGTCTTCAGCATGATAACAAGGAAATGGGGATGCCCAGACATAGATCTATTTGCCTTCCCTCACAACTGCCAACTACAGAGGTTCTGCACAAGGATTTATCACAAACAAGCATGGAAAGTGGATGCCCTATCCTTCAGCTGGAAAACCCTAAAAGTATATGCCTTTCCTCCTCTGCCTCTCCTCCCCAAGGTACTCCTAAAGGTCAGACAAGAGAAGCCAAAAATGATACTGATTGCCCCAGCCTGGCCCCGCTAGCACTGGTACCCAATCCTAAAGAGTTTATCTCAAGGTCCAGCCTGGACATTACCTCAAATTCCTCATTTACTGACCCAACAAAACAATCAGATCCTGCACAGCCAACTCAGGACCTTAAATCTGGCAGCATGGCGGATAATGTAGCCATTCAGAATACTCCTCTCTCTAAAGCGGTGATGGATGTTATTTTGGAGGCCAGGAGGCCCAGTACCAGAAAATCTTATGCAGAAAAATGGAAGAGATTCTGTGCTTGGAACCAGGCACAAGGATTTGACACATTTGTTCCAAATGTTCCTCAGATTTTACAATACTTAACTGAGATGCTGGACAAAGGCCTATCCTTTTCATCAATTAAGATTCATGCCTCAGCCATTTCAGTCCATTACAATACGGAACCGCCAATTTTTTCTCATCCATTACTAAAGCAGTACCTCAGAGGGGCCAAAAACATAAAACCTCCAAGGAGAGCACCAATACCTGCATGGGACCTCAATTATGTCTTGGAAAAACTCACACTGCCTCCTTTTGAGCCAGCTTCAACAGCTGATATAAAATTCTTATCCTGGAAAACAGTTCTGCTCCTGGCAATAACCTCTGCAAGACGAGTCTCAGAGTTACAGGCACTCATGGCTGTGGAACCTTTTATCATTTTCCATCCAGACAGGGTTTCTCTGAGGAAAAACCCTACATTTATGCCTAAGGTGGTGTCCAGTGTTTCCCTTAACCAGACCATTCATTTGCCTACCTTTTATCCAAACCCACAGAATAAGGGTGAGAGACTTCTGCATTCTTTGGACATACACAGACAGCTACGCTTCTACTTGGACAGAACTAAAGCTTTCAGAAAGTCTGAGCAACTCTTAGTGGCATATGCTGCAGGATCACAAGGAAAGGCTATCTCAAAGCAGACTATTTCAAAATGGATAGGCCATTGCATTCATTTCTGCTATTCACAACATGGCAAATCAGTGCCTAAGGGCATTAGGCCACATTCAACCAGAGCAGCAGCCACTTCAGCAGCCTTCCTCAGAGGAGTACCAACCAAAGACATTTTAGAGGCTGCAACTTGGAGTTCAGTGCACACTTTTACAAAGCAGTACCACTTACCTCTCTACTCTAAATCCAGAGCAGGCTTTGCCACTGCAGTTCTGCAGGGCCTCATAGCCTCTTCTAATCCTATTTAGACCCAGCCACCCAACCTCAGCTTTGGGATTCAACCCAAGTGTAATGACTGCAACAGTGAAACACGGCGAACATAGTACAGTTGTGTACCTACACTAAATGTAGATGTTTGAGTGTATTCACTGTTGCAGTCCAGGTTACCCACCCACCATCCCCCTTTCCTTGCTGGGACTTATCTGTACTTCTCTATTCTATACAATCTATGTGGTGTATTTGCTTGTAGATGAAGGAAATGTTTACTTTCCTGCATGCATATTTATTGGCATAATTTTTAGCCTACCCTTTTGGGGGCACCTGACATCTGGGGCAAGAAAAACTGAAGAAAATGGCGTCGGATGAATCTTATATACCCCTGGCGCACTGACGTCAGGGAGGAGGCGACAGGGACCAGGACTTTGGAATTCAGGCCGACTGCGGGTAGCCTGCCAGCAGGATAACCCAAGTATAATGACTGCAACAGTGAATACACTCGAACATTTACATTTATGGTAGGTACACAACTGTACTTTGTCATTCTTCACATTTAATTTCTTCTTTACCCTATGGAGAATTGTTACATTTATGTAGAATTTGTAATGATGAAACTGATTTTTTTCATGAAGCTAAAAAAATTATCTGTATGGTATGAGTGACTTAGTTATGGAATCCTTTCAGAGAGTTACGAAGGGGAAAAAGTAAATATATATATATATATATATATATATATATATGTGTATATATATATATATATATATATATATATATATATATATATATATATGTATATAATGTACTAAGAAACAAATGTTCCAAATAAGAGTAATATAGCTGATAAAAATAAGAAAAATATTTTTTGTAATAACTTGTAATATATTTAGTGATTCATTTATTTAGATATTATTGGCAGTTTTTAATAAAAAATAGAGAACTTTCTAAATTATTTAATAGCACTCCTTTGTTTTCTTACAGACATGACAGAGTTTAGGGGGATATGCTTGTTCACAGTTGTTTTATTCTTCCTGATATTCAAATTTACATAAGTCCTAACAACTCTTTGGTGGGCACTTTCCCTTGTGGTAAATGTTGTAGTTGTAGATTCATTATATGTTCCTTTCAAAAAAATAAATAATATAAAGTGTAATCCCATTAAAAGGTTTACATGTATCACAGAGGGCATTATTTAGGGGACTGTAAGAGAGCCTTTAAATGTAGGTTACAAGAACATATTAGAGATATAAAAAGACAATGATTAGAGAGTCCAGTAGCCTTACATTTTAAACAATACCATGAAGGCGATACATCATTATTACAAGTTACTGTTATGGAACAGGTAGTGGTTAAAATTGGTGAGAGTAATTTATTTAAAGACAGATTATTGTATAAGGAGACTGTATATATTTTAAAGTATGACGCTTTAACACCTTTTGGTTTAAATATGGAATATAAATGAAAGTATCTAATTTATTGTGTTTTTGATTGTTTAATTAATTAATTAATTAATTAATTAATTAATTAATTAATTAATTAAATTAATTAGTTAATTGCTTGCAGTTTTGTATATAAACTGTTTTTAAAATTGTATTTCTGTTATTCCTTGAAGGCTTTTTGCCAAGGCGTTAGAGTGTATTAAAATCAGATTTTTGTGTGCATGTGACTTGTTTTTTTTATTTTATTTCCTTTTAGTTAGTTGTCTTAGTTGGTATAACAGAGTAACATTTTGTGACCTTAGAGTTAGTAATATTACTCAAGGGGTTATAGGGGTTTTCATCACTCATGTAAAAATCATCAGTTGATTTCCCATTCTGTTCTTTGGATTCATCCAGATGGGTTTGGTTGAACTGGGCTTTGATGTATTTACCCATACCCAGTCAAAGCAGCTACAGCCCATGTTTCTGGTTATGGTTAAATAAGTTATGGAAAAGAATTAGGGCATAGTGATGCACACAAAGTCCATCATATTCATCAGATGCAAGAGGACACTGGTTTGTCAAGCTTTTTTTCCCTACAGACAGAATCCTTCCTCTTCAGGGAGTAGTTTCTGATATTTTGCAAAGCCACACTCTTCCAACTTCTCTTTTTTTCAGAAGTCTAGTTTTAATGGCATCCCAGTCTTCATGGTACTCAAGGAAGTATAATGTGAAGCCCTACACATGGTGGCCAAAAATGCTTTTTTTGTTAAATTAATCTGTTTCAGCCACATGAAACTTCAGCCAAGTGAGATAAGTTGTAGGGCAACCATAGCACTTGTTATGATTTTAACATGACTGCATCCCAAGACAGACAGTTAGCCAAAACAAATGATCTCATTCTGATTACCCAAGCTCCTTGTTACTCAAGGCCAACTTGATTATCTCAGAGACAGGTAAGCCATTAGAGACAGTTTTTGCAATTAATTATTTGGAATTTTTATGACAATGAGTTAAAATTAAGAGTTGTACTTTCAGGCATGTCCAAAAAATAAAGCTGAACAGTTGTCAGGGTTTCTGCACTTTGCCAAACATGTCTTACTTCAAAATTAAAATGAAGAATTTCAAGTATTCTGCTGTTACTTAATGTCTTCAGGGAGCGGTTCTGTGTAATAACACTTCCATCAGTTATTGTTTGTGTCTTTTGACTTTTCCCGGTTAGGGGTTGCCACAGCGGAACTCCGGTCCGCTAATGATTAGTAGTGGATTTTTACGTACCGGGTTACCAGCCCTGATGCACAACCTTCAACGAAGGCATGCCCCATTCACATATGCCTCCACACAGAAGACGCTCTAGCTGAGAATCGAACGGGACAACGTCTTGCTGTGAGGTGACAACGCTACCGCAGCACCAACACCGCAGTAAATAACACTTCAATCAGTTATTACCAATCTAAAAGTAATTTACCATCATTCTGTTAAATGAATCTTAAGTCTGTCTTAGAGAGACAGAACTTCTTTACTTATCACATAAAGTGAGATCTCATGAACTGTTCAGTAGACTAGTCTATAGCGCCATATTTTCAGTCTCAAATTGCTGTTTTTTTCTTTGTTCATTAGCATATCTCATCCTTAGCTAGTACAACTCTGTCAGTCAACATGTAGTTGCAATCTCCTTTCTATGTGTATAGTTCACAAAATAAATTCTGTTAATGGTCTATTTGCATGTTCTATATCAAAAGTATTTAATGTGGTACCTAGTGCCATCATAACTAATTAGAATGAAGTCTCCTTTGCTGCTCATCTTAAACCTTTACATATCTCTAAATATTTAAGTGGAAATACAACCTGATGCATAATTTAATTACCACACTTACCCTTAACAAGTTTTATTTTTATTTATTTATTTTACATTTGTTGACCAGGCTAGTCTAACTGGATATATGTCCATTTTCAGTAGAGGCCCGGGGAGATAAGTTCCGAGGAAGCAAAATACAATCACTTATACAAAAGATTAATTTGTATATTGAACATTGCAGGTACAGAACAGGAAAATAATCACAGAGGTTGTTTGTTCATTGCATAGTGCTAAATATACAGGTACAATTAGTATAATACAAATGTAGTTGCAATACAACATAGTTTCATAGTTTCATAGTTTAGTACTAGGCTGTCTGCCCTGGGGCATTTATAAGCCTAGCCATAGTGATGTGGCTTTCGCCACCCCATGTAATGGTACAAAGGTGTACAGAATAGATTTAGAATACTGTTCCTCTGTCTAGCAGTGACACAGTGAAGACCCCCTTACATAATAGAATTAGTTTACTGTGCCTCTGTCTAGTAGTGACACAGAGATGACCCCCGGGGTAAACCTACGATCTCCCATCCACTCGTCAACATTTCTCTTGAAGAGAGTCAGTGAGGGGCTCTGCCTAACATGAACTGGGATTTTGTTCCAGAGTATGGGAAGCCTTTGAGTTATGAATCTGTCCCTCCAGCATGTCCTATTCATATTTGTGCTGAGGTTTAAATCTTTAGCTCTTGTGGTTCTGATGGATTTGGATTTTTTGAGGTGGAGCATGTCCATCAATTCCCGATTGGACATGGCCTTGTACGTCAGGCACAGATCACCTCTGAGTAGGCGGTATGCTACTGAATAGAGCTGGAGTTTCTTTAGTCTGGCAGCATATGACATATGTTGGAGACCCTTGATCCTCTTGGTGAGGTACTTTTGGGGTCTCTCCAGCTGTTGCAAGTGCCGGGTGAGGTACATACCAAATGGGGCATTGTACTCAATCATGGGCCTGATAAGGGAGGAGTATAGGGGTACAATGACCTACTTTAATCTGGATGTGAATCCCTTCATAAGGTGGGCAAGGTAGAAAATCTTTCTAACCACTTTGGCAACGTGGGTGTCAAATGAGAGGTCACTATCAACTTGGGTCCCCAGGTCTCCGATTATTTTTTCCGTACTCAGTGGGTTACTGTCTATGTGATAATTTGTGGGTACTTTGTTTTTCCCCAAAGGGGATGACTATACATTTTTTGGCATTTAGTTTAAGGCCATGACTCCAGCACCAGTCTATAGTATATCAATGTTACTCAATATAAATATATGGATAGCCCAATGTAAAAAGATAGCAGCTGAGTTAAACAATATAATAGTAAACAAGTTGGCATAAAGAAAAAAAAAGTTGGAGCTGTAATATACAGTATAAGAGTAAAACTAGTTCCCTTAATGAAATTATGAGGATGTGAGTAAAAATGTTTAGAAAGGTCTAGGTCAGTTGTTTCTAAGAAAAGGAACAGGACTACAGAGAAGAGGAGAGTAGGTAGATCCAAGTAAGAGAGGTGGTAGATCAGTCAGGTTTAGTACAGCGGCACAACCAGTGTGTTCTGAGGAAAAGTTTCAGATTGTTTTTAAAGAGTGATATAGAGGGAACAGAGGAAAATTCGCAAAGAAGAAGGTTCCAGAATTTTCCAACAGTATTAGAAAAAAGAGAGTCCCCAGCCCTGTTGTTTGATTTACAAATATTTACAAGAAGTCTATGTGATGAGCATAAGGTCTTTAGATTGCTGTAGGGTATAATGAGGGTAGATAGTATAAGGGTATTGGTAGGATGGCAAAGGGTTTTGTGGGCAATGGTAAGTTGGTGGAATTTAAGCTGATTTTGTAATTCAAGCCATCCTAGTTGCTTTAACTGAAAGGGTTACCTGTAGCAAATCTGGCTATGTTATTGTAGACATTTTCCATTTTATTAAGGTTGTTTTTAGAGAGATTAGTATATATGAGTGAGGCATAGAGGAGAGTAGAAATTCGATGAGTGTGAGCAATAGTTATTCTTGCTGCAGGAGAGAGAAAGGGTTTTATCCTGTTGAGAGAGCCCAGTTTTTTATTAACAGATTTTAAGGTATTGTTAATATGGGTGTCGAAGTTAAGGTTGTTATCTATGGTGATACCTAGTAGTTTGGTAGTTGGGTCTGGGGATGTGGAAGTACTGTTATTGGATATTACTTTGAAGTCTATGGGGGGGAACGTACAATTAGGAGTGAAAACGAGGAGTGTAGTTTTTGGGGGGTTTAAAAGGAGACAGCGTCAAGTAAACCATTGTTCAACTGTGTTAAAGACCTTTTGGGTGAGGGAGTGAAGTTCAGATATAGATGTGGCTGAGCATATGAGTTTCGAATCATCTGCATATTGTATGCATGTAGCTTGGGGGATTGCTAGGTGAAGGTCATTGATAAATATAGAAAATAAGAGAGGTCCTAATATGGACCCTTGAGGGACCCCTATGTTGACGGGCAGATGGTTAGATAGAATATTATGCCATAGCACAGCCTGTTGCCTGCTGTCCAGATAGGATTGGAACCATTTTATAGCTAATACATCTAGTGAGAGAGATTTGAGGATACTTATAAGTATCTGGTGATTTACCATATCGAACGCCTTAGACAAATCTATAAACAGTGCAGCAGAAGGCATGTTGAGGTTGCGTTTTTTTGTTGATACAGTCAGTGACGGAAAGGAGGGCAGTAGTAGTGCTGTGGGAAGGTCTGAAACCATGTTGAGAGTTGGAAACTAAGTTATTTTGGATAAGGTGGTCTAGCAATTGTTTATGGATGCATTTTTCCATGATCTTTGCTAGGGGAGACAGTAGGGCAATGGGACGGTAATTGGAGAGTTCAGTGGAGTTTCCTCCCTTATGAAGGGGGATAATATGGAGACTTTCCATATTCTAGGGATGTGTCCTTCACTGATGGTTCTATTGATAAGAATGGAAATGGGGTAGGCAATAGATTTGGCTGCGTTTTGTAGATATTCAGCTGGTAGTTGGTCTGCTGAAGGAGTGCATGGTATAATGTTTTTGGATAAGGGCAAGAATATATGTAGTTGGGACTGTTTGGAGGAGAAATGGAGGGTGTGGGTTAGTGATAGAGTTGGATATAGGTAAGTCCTGAGTGGATAACTGACTGGCAAAGGTTTGAATGGCTTCAGTGAAAAAGGTATGAAAGGCATTAGCAGTCTGCTTGGGATTCTCTTGGTCTGTGCCTTGTGGGTTCGGTGTGATGAATTGACCTGGGTGTAATAATTGATAAATACTTGCCCAGAACTTTTGTGGTTGTTTATGGTGGGTCTACTGAAATTGTAGGTAGTAGTGTCTTTTGTCAGACAGTACAGCTTTTTTAGTTTCGTTTCTTAGTTGCCTGTAGTTTTGTTGATCTATTGGGTTTTTAGTTAAGAAAAATTTATTCCAGTAATTATTTCTGAGTTAGATTTTTTGCCTGGTTTCTTTTGAAAGCCATGGGGCAGATTTAGTTCTCATTCTTATAGAGCGGGTTGGTGCATGGTGGTCTAGTATGGCTAGGGAGTTAGAATTAAAGTAATTAACAGCTTCATCCAGTGAGAGGTATTTTCAGGGAGACCAGTTACATGCTCTTAGTTCCCTTTGGAAGAGATCGGGGTTGAAGTTTTTTTGGTTCTAACTGTCATCGATATGGTTGGGTTAGGTAGATTGGTTTTAAGCCTGATGATGTGGGTTAGTGAGTGGTCACTTACATCATCAGGGAGGGTTCCAGATTCATATATCTGGAGATGATTATTTATGAGAATCCAATCTAAGGTACTTTCTTTCTTATTAGTCTTGTTTATCCTGGTAGGGGAGGTAATGGTTTGTGAAAAACCAAAAAGGTTAATATGGCTTGCTTGTAGGGTGGGTACTGCTACAACACTTCCAATCAATGTTAAAATCACCTAGGATTATAGTTTCTTGAGGTAAATTGTGGGATAGCCAACATAAGATATTCTCTATTGTGGCAGTGTTGTTACCAGGAGGAAGATAGGTACAGATAATATAAATGGATTTGAATTTGTTAAGTTGATGCTTGGCAGTAAGAATGTCAGCGTTGGAGTCTTGAGGTGGTTTATAGTCAAAGGTAGTAATCTGTAGCCCCGATTTAAAAAGGATAGCTACACCACCACCCCTTTTGGTTGTACGGTCAAGTCGCAAAATATTATAACCAGGTGGGATGACTTCATTGTCTTTAGTTGCAGGTTTTAACCAAGTTTCTGTTAAACAAAGAATGTCAAAGGAGTAGTCTTCCAGGAGAGCATGGAGTTGTGCAACTTTGTTATTAATGCTACGTATGTTAAGATGAGGTAATAAGAGTGAGTTAGGTGGTTTAGTAAAGGAATGGATAGGATGGGGGTTTGGGTTGTGGAGTTGAATGGTAGTAGCAGTTATTGGTCCTGGATTTGGGTGAATGTCTCCATCTTTTAAAGAGAGGAGTAGTATTTGAAATCTAAGATTTGGGAATGTACTATATAGAGTTAGAGACTTTCTGGGATTGGGAGAGTCATATCTAATGCGGGTTATCCTGTGGTATTTTGCTAGTAGATAGCTGGCTGTAGATGTTATGTTAACATGGTTAGTGAGAATAGGTAAAGAAGAAGAGGTGGATAGTGTATTGGGGTGGAAAAAGTGTGTATATATTGGGTGTTCATAGGAGGTTAGCAGGTAGGCTAAAGTTAGGGGTGGTATAAGTGTAAGTATGAATAACCTCTGTAAGAGGGCTGGGGGTAGCTTATACATCTGGAAGAGTATGTTGTTAGGTTCTTGTTATAGGCTTAGAGGTATGCTAAGTGTGGAATGAAATAAGTGTAGGGTGTGGTGGGAGAAATTGGGAGTGGTAAGTGAAAAGAGGGAATTGGAGTTAATTAACAATGGGGAAGGGCTGGGATTGGTGGAAGAAGGAAGGGGTGTTGTTAGATGGTATAAGAGTAGCACCCTTGGGGTGGGTGGGAATTGGGGGTAGGGTAGGGGAGCTGAGTGAGCCCGCAGGGTGAACGGAGTGGGTAGAGACAAGTGAAGGAGAATCTAGAGAAGAAACTATCAGCTGGTAGCTGAAGGTAAGTAGGTGAGTCAGAGGTGGAAAAGATCAGAGGTATATCAGGAGTCAGATAAAAAAAGTTGTTAACCTGAACAATCTCCAAACACCAGTTGAAGCATCTGTCCACTTTTACTTTCTTAATTGCAGTCCTGTGGCCATTTTCTAGCCACTTGCATACTACTTTTCCCTTATGATTCTCCCTTTCATTTTTCCTCCATTGTCTTACTGTTATACTACTGCATTCTAGTAAACTACCTTGAAGTTACCTGACTATTCCTACTATTGGAATTTTCCACCTGGTCCTGATATTTTTTTAAAAATGTCTGTCTTTGCCATATGGTCATTGTCTTTCATTAATTTACCTTCTATAGCATTTTGTTTACAGTTAGCATTTTAGTCCACACTGGCAGTTAGTGCAGAGAACTAAAGCTCTCACTTGTTAATGAGCTGCTTTCTGTGCCAAGGATGCAGGGTTTGAATCTTTACACCTTCTTTTACCTACTGTGTGACCTTGAGCAAGTCACTTAACCAGATAGTACTCTGGAGCAATTGGGAATCCTTCTGGGTTAGGATTCTTAATGGTCACCTGGACTGCATGTCCAGTAACTAACTGTGAACCAATTAACTTAAATTCCTGCTGCTTATGACATAAGCATTTTTAGTTGCATATATGTGTTTTTGTTATATCTTGTTATGTAGCAAGATTATATTTCAGCTGTTTGCTTTGTGTCTTTATTATTTTAGCAAACCTGTGATGTTTATATTGCAACAGTTATACCTTCCTGACTTTACTGTATTCAATACTCTTATTTGTTGCAAGTCATAACTTATGATTAACATCTGTCATTTTACAACAGTTTCTTGCATTGTCTTGCTATTGTTGGAGATTTTTCCATCAGATCATCTTGTAAGTGGGCCTGGCTTGTTAGGCAACCATGTCACCAAAATAAGTAAATAAGTGAGTAAATAAATAAGCAATACTGGTGAAGAGGTTAGGTCCTATAGTTTAGTTCCTAACTGAGGTTCTTTCTGCTTGGAGTCTGCATACACTCCCTGTCTGCACTTGGATATTTTTCTGGTACTCATAAGTGGAAGTGATTCCAGACTTTTCACTGATATGTGTGTGAAAAGTATTAGTGTGTGTGTGTTTGTGTGTGTGTGTGTGTGTGTGTGTGTGTGTGTGTGTGTGTGTGTGTGTGTGTGTGTGTGTGTGCCTGTGCACTTGCAATTGTTTGCATGCTTGCGCACAGACAATCCAGCAAGAGACTAGCAAACTGCCCAGATTCTTTGGTTTACAGTAGTGGCTGCAGGTTTCCTTTCTTGTTGGGGCACAACAGGGGCACAGTCGCTAGTTGATGGGACATGTAGAACTTCTGAAAATAAAAAAAGAGTATGAATTGCATGGTAGCAATTTACCCACAATCCAATGTTAAACAGGCAATTTTATGAAAAAAAAAACAGTAAATGCTACAGTCTAATAACATACTTAAATATTTTACATATCCTGGCAATGTATATAACACAGAGAATAACAAAATTTGTTGTGCTGAAGGATTATGGTTTGGATGAAGTGTTAGTATGCTACCGTGTAACAAATCAAGTCAGCAGCTAACAATACAACAGAAGGGGAAGAATGTCGCAACAACATTTATGCCCCAGTAAAAGGAGAAAAAATGTCTCATAGGACAAATTCAAGTACAGTAGGTTATACCTGTTTTGCACTGTTCTGCACTATAAGGATAAAGATGATATGAAGATATCAATTATTTTTAAGCAAATACTATATATTTTACCAAAATTAAAAAAAAACTCTGCTTCCAACTGCATACACTGGTACATGGCAAAACTAGTTTAAGCATCTGCACATCTGTTAAAAGTTCTTTGATGGCAAAGAAAGACTGGTCAATTAACAGATGTTGGATTACATAGATAACTTTGACACCTCAAGAAAGAGTGTGAGGGAGGGTCTATCATTACTTGAAGGACTATGAACTGGCAGCCTTAAAAAATAGCAGTTTATCTACTTTATTGAGGATCTGCAACTACTGTTAAGAGCTAACAGCAGTGCTAATACAAATTCTGGCAAAAGCTTGTAAAAGTCAGGTTCCAGACAGTGTGCAAGATGCCAGTAACTCAAACTACTGCCATTCTAATTTAAATTGCAGTAAAATAAAGTATTTTATGTATAGTTTGACTCATATAAGGGGAAGTAGCTTTAAATAGATTCTAAGAACAAGACTTCCAAGAACCCATTAATATGGCTTGTCCCATTAAAAAAGCACTTAGTGACGCTGACACATTAAAATGGTTCAAAATGCATAGATACAATGAAAGAACTTAAATGTAGTGACAACCATAAATGAATACTTGATATTACAGTTTTCCAGAAAAAAAAGAAAACCCAGCATTAAGAAAGACAAAATTGTATCAATCAAATGCATCAGCATGAACTACCAAGTATTCGTTTCTGTTCTGCAGTACCAGTACCAGCACCAACAGAAATACTTTATACTTGAATGTCTAGGGGTAGTACAGAAAGGGAGTGTTTGAAAAGTATAACCACTGTAAGTTTTTTTGGGGAGGCAGATTTTAAATGATGCATGCATGATTTGCTGAATGTGGATGCATGTCAGCAGAATAATCTGTACTCATTTGTACCTTTAATGTTGTTGTTGTGTCTTTCGGCTTATCCCAGTTAGGGGTCACCACAGTGGAACTCCGGTCCGCTAATGTTTGGTAGTGGATTTTTACGTGCCGAGTTACCAGCCCTGATGCACAACCTTCAACAGAGGCACGCCCATTCACGCATGCCTCCACACAGAAGACGCTCTAGCTGAGAATCGAATGGGACAACGTCTTGCTGTGAGGCGACAACGCTACCACAGCACCACTACCGCGGGCACTCATTTGTACCTTTAATAATTGAGAGAAAGAATTAAAACGAGAAGTGTTTCTTAAAATCTTCTGCTATGGTTCATTTGGTTTAATGTGGCTTGACATTATTGCCCTGCTACCTACACCACCAATGAGAAAAATAACTAAAGAACCTGCAGACATAGTCAAGTTACTGTCTTCAAAATATTGAACTCTATAGGACTTCTCAAAAAGTGGAACAAGTAAGCAAAACATGGAACATTTATTAGCAACTATGAAGGAAGTTCACATGATTGTTAAAATGTAGATTTTACTCTTATAACAGATTCTTTTGCCATGGCCTGCCAGAACAGTCACTTGGTTGCAACATGAAATTTTCCTTTTACACTATTTAATATATCCAGCAGTTATAATATAAGACCTGATGTAGTGTATTTTACTGCATACCCATTTCTTCAGCCACTAGCTATTCTTGGGGGAAGCAACTCATGATGCAAAAGTCCAAGGCCTCAGGTGGGCAAACCAACCGACATCCTACCCCGCAGAAAAAAAAAGAACAACTTCAGTCAGAATCAAGCAGTATGACTAAGAACAGGCTGGCAGCATCATGAATCCCATACTATCAATAATGCTCACATAGTGAAACTACCATCTTCAAAATGTGGAATACTGCCTATAACAAACTATGCCTTGTCTGCTGTTTATACTTACATTGTTTCCTGTTTTGCAATTTCAAGGGGTTATTGTGTGCAGATAGCTCATCGTATACTTTTTGCTAATGGATTGCTCGGTGAACTCCCAGCTCCATCTGTGACTTAAGTTCACTAGGATATAATTATATATTTTCCAGCTGTATTGACTTTATCTTATAAACAAATTGTTATTCTCATTGATATTACTTCATTCTTCAACATTTGCCTGTTCCAAAATCTTTCTTCTCCTATTCCCTTAATCGGATGTTGGTTTTAAACTTGACTGGAAATATCTTTCTGTTAAATATATCGTTCAAAACTTTGTACCATGTTATGATTATGGTATTTGTTTTCTGTTTTCTTTAATTTTTAATCATCCTTATTGAATTATCACTTATGACATATGTGACAGGTCTCTACTCTGGGTCAGCAATCAAGAAGACTCTATCCTCACCAGTGATTTGGGTGAGAGATGGTCACTTAGAGCAAAGATGGATTCACACAGTATTTTTAGATGCAACACCCTGCACCAAGCACAACTTCCCTTAAGAGCACACACACAGCATGCTCCATACCTGAAGCTTGACTCTCCTTCTCTCTCCTGACCAACACAAAAATCCACACCTACCACTTTGGAGCTCTGTGTCCCTGTTCCTTGTAGCTGACACACACACTTGGATGTTTGAATTTCACACAGACACACACACACACACACACACACACACACACACACACACACACACACACACCTAGGAAAAGCTGGCAAAAATTTACTAACTGTGCCCCTTTCTGACCAGACTCTGAGGTAATCACAATGCCACCAGTCAGCAACCCTAACGCTCTTACAAAGGCTGCTCAATTATAACCTGTAAAATTAATACTAATGCAAATGGTAGGTTGTGACCAAAGCAGCAAGGCTTTCAGGAGCAGCTACCATGTCATTAAAGCAAGTATAAGTACTCTCAAGATCTTAAAAGACCTGCCACAATGAAAGGTATGAAAATATTTAATGATAAATAATAAAACAGAAAACACACGAATACTGAATACAGTAAATAACAGAATTTCAATCACAGAGATATTAAAAGAGAGTACAGCTGGATAGTTTCTCACAGATGCAGAAAACAGTACTAAACTATTCTCACTAAATGTCCCTAACTGAAGAATTACTCTTCCCTGACTACTTACTAAAAGCAAGGCAAGCTGATATGTGCTGAGTGCCTTACCACAGCAAAAGTCAGAAGATGTCTGTCTTTGTCTATGTGGATGTGTGAGATATATATCCTGTCAGAAATCTTTCCTGTCAGGTTCCAAAGTGCTGCTGCGAGAGTTCCAAAGAAACCAAATGTTGGTTAGAGGAAGACATCACCTCTGCTCAACTGACTCTGGTACAATATGCACACAGAGAGCTTTGCTAAGATCTGTGGCAGCATCTAAAAGCTATAACTCAATTTCAAACTTTCCACCATTGGAGGGTTCTCTGATAAATATACACATTTGATCAGTTACAACAATGCAACCTAATATACATGCATACATCCTTTCTGTCCAGCAGGACGTATATTTTAACTCAAACGTCTGTACAAATCAGTGTGATAGTCAAGTAACATAAATGTCTTTACAAAGCTCTAGCTAAGTAGGTTGGCATATGTACACATGTACTGCCCTACTCTCCCTGGCACAGCTGTCACTACCTCATAACATCATGTCTCTCCCTCCCTTTGAAAACTTAAGCTAGTTTTTCAAGTGACCCTGGAAAAATGTAGCTTGAGAGAAATGGGCCTGTCTGGGAACACTTTAATCTATACCCTGTCACCCTGTCGAGAGCCCATCTGCATTGGCATTGCTGACCCCACTGTGGTGCTTCACTATATCATATGCCTGCAACCCTAGGGCTCCACCTAAATAACTTGGCATTTTGCTGGCTGGCTCGATGTAGCCCTGTTAAGGGATTGTGGTCTGTATTCACAGTGAATTTCCTTCCATACAGATAGGACTGAAGTTTCTGCAGTGCCCATGCTATGGCCAGACATTCCTTTTCTACATCTGCATAACATGCCTCCTCTGGGTTGGAGTGGCTGAGATATACAACTGGGTGCTTTTGTTCCTCTGAGGAAACCTGGCTGAGTACAGCCCCCACCCCTGGGTTTGAAGCATCCACCTGCACAACAAATTCTTTGCTGTAAACTAGACTGGCTAATGCAGGGGGTCCTCCCAAAGCCCCTTTAAGCTTTTGGAATGCCTGCTCGCAGGCTGGGGTCCACAATACCCTGTCTGCCCATTTATTCTGTCAGGTCTGTGAGGGGGGGGCAGCTATTGTACTATAATTGAGAACAAACTTTCTGTAGTACTCCACTGTCTCCATGAATGCTCTCACCTGCATTTCGGTAACAGGGGCAGACTCCTACTGCCATCCAGTGCAAATACTCAGCACCAGGGCCTCCCTGTCCTGGCGTGGTTTCCTCATGTTAACATGATAAAATTTGTGCCCCTGCCCCATGCCTAGCATGTTTACCATGTATTTAACATCACTGACCTTCTATACCACTTCAGCAGGTCCCTCCCAAGCTACCTGCAGCTTATTGTGTCAGACAGGAATGAGCACCATAACCTGCTGTCCCACAGCATACTCTCAAGCATTCCTATCATACTAGACCTTTATCTGCTGCTGGGCTCCTGCACGGTTCTCCTATGCCAAACCCATGAGTTCTCTAAGCCTTGTCCTGAAGTTGCTACAACAGGCTCCTTGTGGGATTCACACTCACCCTCCAAATCTTCACAAATCAAATCTAAAGGCCCACTTACCCTATGCCCATACAGCAACTCAGGTGAAAAACCTGTTGATTCCTGGGGTATCTGTCTGTATGCAAACAGCAGATGGGGCAAATATTTGTCCCACTCTCTCTTAAACTGGTCTGCAAATGCCTGTAGCATGGTCTTTAGTTTAGAGTTTAACCTCTCCACAAGATCATTAGTCTGGGGTTGTAGGGGTGTTTTTTAGGTGCTTTACCCCACAGTACTTCCACAGACAGGCCAGCAGGTCTGACATGAAATTGGCACCTCTGTCAGTCAGTATTTCTGTCAGGAAACCTACCCTGCTGAAAATCTCTAACAAAGCATTTGCCACCTTCTCTGCCTTGATGGAGGACAGAGCCACCACCTGAGGGTATCTAGCAGCGTAATCAACTACCACCAGGACAAACTTCATCCCTCTGGAACTTGGGGTACTCAGAGGCCCCACAATATCCATAGCTACCCTCTAAAATGGCTCTTCAATCACAGGCAAAGGCATCAAAGGAACTTTGACCTTGTCTCCTGCCTTGCCTACCATTTGGCACTGCTCACAGGTCCTGCAATACCCTGTTACATCCCTTGCAATCCCTGACCAATAAACGTTCTGCATAATACATCTCCTGGTATGCTTTATGCCGATATGACTTGCAAAAGGAATGTCAGTGGCTATTTGCTAGAAGTGCCAGATTGTAAGTTCTAGGCACTATCAACTGCTGTATTACCTCACCCTCTAGCCCTCCCTCAGAGATCCACTCTCTGTACAGTAACCTTTTGTTCCAGCGTACAGTCTCCTCTTTTCCTGTCAGGTGCCTCTTTAGCTCCCTCCCTCAAGCCTCATAATGTAGGGTCCGAAAGCTGAGTCTGTCTCAATTTTACCTTTGCTCCCCTTCCCAGCTCCCTTTCCACTGGAAGCCCAGTCTCTTCTGACAGTGGTGCCTCACTGTCAGCCTGGATACTACCACTCACCTGTGTCCTTGCAGTCACCCTGTCCACGGGAACATCAGTACCTACCCGCATCTGTGGCTCACTTTCAGGTTCACTGCAAGAGGGAAGTTCCCTCCCTGAAATAGCCAATGACTAGCCCCAGCTTCAAGTGTGGGGTCTATCTGGGTCTCACCCAAGTTACCTGACTCACATGCCTGTCTCCAGGCCTGACTGAGTGTAACTCCATGCACACAAGGTACTGCATTATCAAAATCATTTCCTACCAAGGCATCTGCAGGGATATCCTCTAGCACACCTACCTGCTTTCTTCCTTTTCCACCCTCCCAGTCAAGGTGAACCCTAGCCAAAGGTATTTGGAATGGGATCCCTCCTAAAGCTGTAACTGGTGTGGACTGCCCAAGGAAGTACTGCTCCTCTTTAACCACTGCAGACTTCACAGTGGTTATGTCAGAGGCTGTGTTTCTTTAAGCAGTGGCCTGTCTTCCATTCACTAAGATAGGATACAAACTTCAGTGATAATTTGTCTCCAGACAACTTACCACTGGCATGCTGTTTTTCCCCTTTGCTGGCTCCTTCACCTTTTGTTCCCCACCTTGCCTCAATTGACATTTGTATGCTACATATGGGCCCTCTGGTTACATTTAAAACATCTAACTGGTTAGTCCTGGCTGTGTACCTGAACTAGAGCTTCCCCTGTTACTGGTATACTCTGTTGGGGTGGTTTAGGCTGCCCACCATGGATGACCCTATAACCATGTTGCTACACTGGGTATCCCCTTCTTGTGCAGTGATGCCCTGCATGCTAAGTAGAGATCCCCTTTTCTCCCTAGCTCATCCACAGAGTTACACTCCTGGTCTGCCTACCAGATTCTCATGTTCTCAGGCAAAGGATTAAGGGCTTTTTCCCTCACGAAAAGGTCTGCCAGCCCCTCAAAAGTGGTAACCTGACACCTACACACCCACCTATGAAAATAAGTGCTTAACTCAGCAGTATAATCACATACACTTTCATCTGCTTTGCGTCTATTCTCACAAAACTTTTATTTGTAAGATTCCGTTGTTAACTTAAAACATTCCAGCAAACATAGTTTTACTTTATCATAGTTTAAGCAGTCAGTATCAGACAGTTTAGAAACCGTACTTACAGCTTTACCATTGAGTAAGGGGGTCAGGAATTGTACCCAGAGCCCTTGGTCATCATTATACTGTTTACATACCCTTTCAAATACATGAATAAAACTATGAAAATTATCACTCTCTGCAAACTGTTGAAGACATTTACTGACCTTTATTGCTTCTGGGGTTTGGTTATTCCCTTCCCCATTACCTCCATGACCCTGCCGAAGAGCCAGCATCTCCTTCTCATGTTGTCGCTGTTTCTCATTTTTGAAGTAAACAAACGCTGACAACACCAAAAGCAAAGGATGATTTCCTGTTGCTGTAATCCACAACGTGTACAGCAACAGGAAATCATCCTTCGCTTTTGGTGTTGCCAGCGTTTGTTTACTTCAAGTGTTTGGTGTTGTGTTCTTGGTTTTTAGCTGTTTCTCATTTTCTTCAGCCTCCAAATGCTGCAGTCTCTCTTCAGCCTCCAAATGCTGCAGTCTGTCCGCTGATTTTAATTCCATCTGTTTTGCCTTTTCTTCAGACTCCAAACTCTGCAGTTTTTCATTTTCTTTGACCTCCAAATGCAGCAGTCTCTCTGCTGATTCTAATTCCATCTGTTTCTCCAGTCGTTTAGCCTCCAGTTAAAGTCTGTTTATCTCCAGATGGATTTTTAAGTCTTCTGAGGAAGAGGTGAACTGTCTTGTTTATGAAGACTGCACATCCCCATCACCAGGCTGGTTGTCTTCTGGGTTGCTGGTCTGTGCTGCAGCTGTGACCAAGGCTGAAATAATTCCTCTTTAGTCAGGTTGCCATGCACTGGTTCTTTGGCTTTGCACACCTTAGCCAACTGGTTCTGTATGTTTACCTTGTGGCTGTTGAGAGTAAACACACCTTCAGTGACAACTGTCCACCAGCTACTGAAGTTCAATTAATATCCCTCCCAGATGCTTCCAGTATGTGATGGGTCTCTACTCTGGGCCAGCAATCAAGGAGAATCAATCCTCACCACTGAATCTGGTGAGGGAACGCTCACTAAAAGCAAAGATGGATTTGCACAGTATTTTCAGGTGCATTTCCCTGCGCTAAGCACAGTTTCCCATAAGAGCACACAGGGAGCACACTCCAGATCTGGGGCTGGACTCTCCTTCTCTCTCCAGATTCACACTGACCACTTTAGAGTTTTGTGTCCCTGTTTCCAGTAGCTGACACACAGACATACATACCTGGGAAAAGCTGGTGCAGATTTACTAGCTGTGCCCCTTTCTGCCCAGACTTTGAAGTAATCATGCTGACACAGATTTACTAGCTGTGCCCCTTTCTGCCCAGACTTTGAAGTAATCATGCTGACACCAGTCAGCTACTCTAATGCTCTTACAAAGGGTACCCAATTATACCGTGTAAAGTTAATACTAATGCAAATGGTAGAATGTGACCAAAGCAGCAAGGCTTTCAAGAGTGGCCACAGTGTCACTAAAATAAGCATAAGTACTCTCAAGATGTTAAGAGTATTCTTTAAAGGACCAGCCACAGTGAAAGGTATTAAAATATTTAATGATAAATAAAACAGAAAACAGGAGAATACTGAATACAATAAACAACAGAGTTTCAACCACACAGATGTAAAAAAATAATACAGTTGGATAGTTTCTCACAGATGCAGAAAACAATGCTTAAGTATTATCACTAAGTGTCCCTGACTAACTGAAGAATTAACTTTTCCCTGACTACTTACTAAAACATGACAAGCTGATGTTTGCTGAGTGTCTTACCACAACAAAAGCCAGATGATGTTTCTCTTTGTCTGTGTGGATGTTTGAGATATATATCCTGTCAGAAATATTTGCTGTCAGGTTCCAAAGTGCTGCTGCGAGAGTTCCAAAGAAACAAGATGCTGGTTAGAGGATGACATCACCTCTGGTCACCTGACTCTGATACAGTACGCACACAGATATTTGCTAAGATCTGTGGCATCATCTGAATGCTATAAAAGGATTTCAAACTTTCTACCCTTCCATGGTTCTCTGATAAACATACACATTTGATCAGTTGCAACAATACAACTTAATATCCATGCATACATTTTGTCCAGCAGGGCTACTGTTGATGCATTTTTAACACAAGTGACTTTACAAATATATTTTTAACTCAAAAGTCTGTACAAATCAGTGTGTTAGTCAAATAACATAAAAATCTTTACAAAACTCCGGCTAGCTATGCTGGCATATGTACACATGCACTGCCCTACTCTCCCTGGCACAGAAGGCACTACCTCATAACATGACAACATAGGTAATAATACATTTATATAAAGGAAAACAAGCCATATCATCATATTCTCAGTTCCAAACATTATACATCACATGCAATCTTCTTTACAATAATTGTCAATCCAACATTACATAGCTTACTCAATTCCTGCCTTCCTTTAAACCTCGTTGTCCTCCAAAACATTATTTTGCAGGCATTGTTCTCACAATTCCCATTTTCTCTATGTAATTTGCTCCTACCCTTTCCTAAAGATCCCACTTCCAGTTCTTTAATCTCTGTTACTATATTAACTACTTCAAATACACTTGATTAGTAACACTTTGATTAACACCACATGTGTATTACTTGATTTAGTGTTAAGCAACATTTTTCAATTTAGTGTTAAATTTTATAAACAAAAGACAGGAGTAGCAATGGGAGCCAGAATGGCTTCAGTTTTTTCTAATTTAGCGATGACTTCATGGGAACAGAATCATATTAAAACTCACAAGCTTTATGAAAAAAATCATATTTTACAGGCTTTTTGTAGATGATTTAATATTCACAGGCTCATGTCCTATCTCATCATATAATTCTTTACTTACTTTGAAAATGTTCCAATTCTTTTTGACTATTCCCTTAAAGGAATAAGCAAATTAATTGTATTCATAGGCTCATAGGTAGGTACTAGGCTATTGGCCCTAGGGCATATATATAAGCTTAGCCAAACGGTACCCTGGCTTTTGCCATCCAAGAAAATTATTTTCCTGTGCCCCTGTCAAGCAGAGCCACAGAAGTGATCCCCGGGGTGACTTTCCTATCTCCCATCCAATCATCAAGATTTTTCTTGAAGAGTGCTAATGAGGAGCTTTGTTTGATATAGATAGGTAGTTTGTTCCAGAGTATGGGAAGTCTCTGAGATAGGAATCTATCCCTCCAGCATGTTCTATTTATTGTGGTGACAAGGTTTCAGTCCCTAGAGCTTGGAGGGATTGGGATTTCTTTACGTGGAGCATGTCCAACAGCTCTGGGTTTGACATAGCTTTGTATGTTAGGCAGAGATCGCCTCTGAGTAGGCAATATGCGACAGAGTAAAGCTGGAGTTTTTTGAGACGGTTCATGAGGGCATCTGTTTGAGGCCGGTAATCCTCTTTGTGAGGTATTTCTGTGGCCTTTCCAGTTGTTGTAGATGTCTTGTGAGGTACATACCAAAAGGGGCGTTGTACTCTATAATGGGTCTAATGAGTGATGAGTAGAGGGGAACAATGACCTCTTTTTTCCTGGATGAGAAACCTTTTGTGATAAGGTGTGCCAAGTAGAAGGATTTCCTGACTACTGTGGCAATGTGATTATCAAAGGAGAGACTACTGTCCACCTGTGTCCCAAGGTCTCTTATCACACTTTCGGTGTTAAGTAGACTACCGCCTATGTGGTAGTTCATGGGTACAGAGTTTTTACCAAAAGGGATGACAATGCACTTTTTGGCATTGAGCTTGAGGCCATGGCTTTGACACCAGGCATCTGTCTCAGTGAGGCCCTTTTTTAGGATGTCCACATCGTTAGGAGATTTGATTATGGCTCCTAGTTTGCAGTCATCAAGAATTAAAGCCTTCTCATATCTTTCATCTCTAACCACCCTTCCTGATTTTTCCAACCCTACTCCTAACAGTGGTTTAAATTTTATACCCCAACCTTGATGTACCTCTGTAATAATTTCAGTCACCATTATTTCAGGGTAACCTCTGTTAAGGAATATCGCCCTAAGTTTTACAAGTTCTGGCCACACATCTCTTTGATCAGATGTCATCCTAGCAATGGGAATAGCTTGCCCTTTGACCAAATTTCTCTTTTGAAAATATGGGTAGTTGCTAGAATACTGCAGATAACTGTTACAGATGGTGTCTTTTCTGAATGTGCTAGACTTGACACCAACTGCAGTGTGGGAAATCATGGTGTCTAAACAACTAATTTTGTCCCTATTCCAACAACTAGTGAACTTAAAATAAGATGTGCATTGATATAAACACAGTTTTGACATGCAGAATGACAGCAGCATATTCAGAATGATTATGGGTCTATGCTTTTAATGCTGAGTGACACAGGTTTCCTCATTTTAAAATGTTATATATCTTGAAAGCAGTATAGAGGTAGTATAGAGGCATTGAGATCTGTAACCTGGGCCATATTAATTTAATTAATAATTGATTGATTAATTAATATATCAACTAATTAAGTTAATTAAATTTATCTTTTGTTAACTGGAAATGTAGGGTGCTTATTGGATCCTTTCAGATAATAATGACAATCAGTAATTTGCATCTCTTTCAAAAACATTCAGTTTTGATTAATAATGAAGATACCATTTCAATAAAAACATGATTATATAATATTTTTGTGAGTTCAGTCCTGAAATGATATGTAGTTCTGTAGAAAAGCTTCATTCAGTCATTAGAGAATGCTGTTACATAAAAAAAAACATTGAAAATTCAAGATAGAGGTGTTCCTTTGCATTTGAAGCTAAGAGCAAAATTTAAGGTTTTGTAGTTATTTGTTCCATTATAGTCCCCTTAATCATATACTGTAACCAAAAATGGCACAAAACAATCAATGAAAGGTGGCATAGTATTTTTGAAATTGGTCTTTAGTAAGTGTCAAAGACAATTTGTAGCAAATAGTAAGTGAATAAACCTTAACAAAACTGATTCACATTTCCAAGTGGGTTTATATTAGTTTCTGTCCGGATGTTTTTATTTTATTTAAAAATGCTTTTAACTCATTCCCAACAATGGAGCTCTGGAAGTTTGTCCTGTAACTGCTGTTGGGTGGAGCCTAATATTTTTGATAGAATCAAATTATGTCCTCACATTTCAAACAAATGTTCATATCTCTGGAACCATAGGTGTTACTAAAGAAATGTAAATGGCAAACTCTTCAGCAGAATACTTTTTATAATGTAGTATTCTTTAGGTTATAGTCTTAAACTGGATTTTATAAGTCATGGTAAACACAGTAACTACTGCATTTGTAATATTTTCCAAACAACATACAGTATCAGCAACCACTCAACTTACACACACGCACACACACACACACACACACACACACACACACACACACACACACACACACACACACACTGTTAGCCGCATTTTGTTCATCCAGCTGAGTGCTTTCATATGAAGCTAAGCAGTTCTGTCTGTGCTGCTTAGTTGTCAGGATATTTAGAAAATCGTGACAGTTATGAGATTATAAATAAGTATTACATGAATAGCAGTTAATATCTTTTTACTTGTACATGACAGAGGACAAATATCAGCACAAGTGTGTTTGACATCGTGAATCCAGTAGAGCGAGACCCAACTCCTGGAGGGAACTGCATCAATCCAGTGGAAGGAAAATAAGTTTATTAAGTTTAATAAATGTATTTCGCTTCCATTGAATTGATGCAGTTCTTTTCTGGAGTTGGGTCTTGCTCTATGGATTCATTGTGATTTTGACATGGATCTTATTTCCAGGGGATTCTCCTGTTTATTTGGTGTTTGCCATTGTGTAAGCTTTAAAATAAAATATTGTAATACTTTGCATGTAGCAAGGTTTTAAAATTAGTTTTGCAAATATGGACAAACAATATCTGAAGCTTACAGGTGTCAGTAGGGTGTAACTGCAGAAGCACCGGCAGGCGTCCCCGGCTGTAATGAGTTAGTTGTGGCTTTTCCAGTGTATTTATGCCACTGAAAGTGAAAGCAAATGTTCCCTGATTCCCAAGTGCTTTACAATGACATACTGTATTATAATGTAATAGTAGGCTTGGAAGTTTGTGCAGATAAGCACAGGCCATATTTCTATTTGTTTTGTTATTAAAGCAGAGTGGACATGTAGCCGAATGGTTAGAGTGACTGAAGTTGGAAACCATAGACTTTTGCATCCCATCCACTTTATAGCATGCCTTTTGTGATTTATTTTTTCTTTGCTGGGTGAATTGGGATAGAAATAACATCAGATTTAGCTCTTACTTTGTTAGTAGCAAATGCTACTTTGAAGAAAGTAAGAATTAAGTCTGATATTAGGTCTGTCAGAATTCGTTTAGAGAGCACAATTAATGCAGGTTAAAGAAGACAATAACAAAGAACCAAGTGCCATTTGCATTTGTATGGTGTAAATTGTTGCAGATGCATTCAGATTTACTTATGTGTTCCTCAGTGATCCAACAATAACAAGCAACAGCAGCTCCCTATTAAAATGTCAACATTGGCAATGCCAAGTGCTGACAAGCCGAAAAAAAAAAAGGTAAGCTGCCACACCCACCATACTTATATATACTAACTCCGAGTTCACCATACCTCTGACAAAAGAGAATATTCCTAGAAATGGCATCTTGGACATAGTATATGTAAGTCTGTTTTTTCAGCCATTCAGTCTCATTATTTTGGGACCCACTGTAGCGGGTCCCGACACTTCAAATGAGTAACGGCAACAATAGGCAAATACTGAGAAGTAGGTAACCTGCCTATGACTAGAGCAGACAACATGCTAGTCTTACAAAGTAAGCTGTGTTTTCTCTTGCTCTCTCTCTTCAGAACAGCAAAGTTTCTACATCCCAGTCCAGATTTCTGTAGGTCACATTTGGAATCCCATTCAGTTCATTCTGTTAGCTCAAAATATTCTTAATCTTTCCAGAAGCTACCTCACAGATCAGATCAACTCACTTTTTCTCCACATCGGACTGTTCCAATGAATAACATTAAAAACTAAAACTAGTTAAAACTGTTCAGGTGAGGATTTCCGAGAGCAAAAATGTGTAATCTACCTCATAAGGTGTGACAGATCAGAGCTGTGGGTAGTTATTTAAGTTACTCTGTATAGCGTTTCAGCTGTTGTATGGTTCAGTGTTATGACCGAAGTTGTCTTTTTCCTTAGTCATGTACTCACATGTTTCACATTGCAGAACAGGATTATTCAATCTCTAGAAATCTCTCTTCTAAAATCTCATGCAAAAGTGGAGTCTTTACTTTTTACTTCATTTTCATTCATTCTTTTTAGAAGTCCACTTGAAGTGTTTAACAGCTTTTAAAGCTGCGTATACTTCCTGACTCTCTTCTGCCATGCCTGCTTTCTGTTTGGCAGCAGAAAACATAATACAGCTTTCAAAGTTTTAAAACATTTAGTACTCCTACA
The DNA here is from genome assembly GCF_019279795.1 of Protopterus annectens. Taxonomy (NCBI): domain Eukaryota; kingdom Metazoa; phylum Chordata; order Ceratodontiformes; family Protopteridae; genus Protopterus; species Protopterus annectens. Next base: position 330,567,658 of record NC_056726.1, read on the forward strand.
CATTTTTTTCTTTAACTTTCTACTATATGGGAGCAGGTAAAACTGTGCATTGCAAAGAATTGCAAGTTGTTATATGTTTTCGACATAGATGTTGAGATTTATTGCTCGTACTTTGCTTTTGGAGCGAATTTCTTGACTTCCATGTCTCAAACATGTAACAAGTTGCATGTGATTGAAGAGAGTATCGCAGACTTCTTATATTGTTTGTTTCACCTATGCAGTACTATATTATAACGTTTCAATATAAAAGCATTTTTTTCCTACAAATAGAATACTGTAAAAAAATAAATAAATAAAATAAAAGAAGTGAACAGAAAAAGAATAGTGTAGGGTTACAGATGCATAATCAACGTAACATGAAATACAGTTGAATAATGTACTCATGTCTTTAAAAATGTTGTGTCCTTCAAAATAATTTATTCCATTTTGATATATAAATATTTTTTCAAAACTAAACACACAGAAAAGACTATGATGTATACAGCCTACTGCTGTGTGTGATAATTACTGTAGAATGACATAGAAAAAAAAGAAGCTAAGAAAAACTGAAGGTGAACAAACCATCATCTAGCATTCAGGTATTTTTTTATGCAAACCATTATGAACTAGTGAGTTGAATTGCTTAATGTAATGTGAAAGGTGTGGTTCATATCAGTGAACTTATCAGTACACTGAGGAGATGTGTGATGCCCAAAAACTTGTTTTAAAATCCCATTTCTCATTTTTTAACTAGTGGGGGAAATGTGCATTTTGTGGTGAATGAAGATTTGGACACAACTGTTCAAGATACACGCTAACATTTTAGCAGTTTTGTTTCTTCTGGTCAAGTAAAAATCCACACTGATATGATTTAAAGTTGCAGGATAACCATAACATGTGCCATACTAAACAACACGGAATTTGAACATATAACATATGAGTTTATGTTTGATTTAGTCTTTAACTGTGAATTTAACAACAGGACATTTAGACTAATACAGTTGCAGATTAACGCTGCGTGCATGTAAAATACCAGTAGATAGCATATTACTACTCATCCAGTAATCTTCAGATTGTAACACAATGTGGTGAAGACTTCAATGCAAAAAAAAAAAAAAAAGACAAAAGGTTGTTATTTCAGGCTGACATGCCTCATCTCCTGTACCCCCTTTGTTGGAGCTGTGCCCCCCTCCAGATTAAATATAATAATTGTGAGTTTGTGCCACCTAAAGGAAAGTGCAAAATGTTGTTGTGTGTCTTTTCTCTGAAATGTTATGACCTTGACATTTAAATGTTTAAGTGGATAGCACAGCTAGCACCCAAGAGGGAGACTTGCCCTCTGCAGAGATTGAGAAAAAGTATGTATTTGTTTATCTTCTCACTGTATGCGTAGCATTCAATTGTTCATTGTTTTGTGCAGAATGACCATGTCTTATTCTTGACCTGTAGCAGAATGACCATGTCTTATTCATGACCTGTAGCAGACTAACACGTTAGTCTGCCAATCTTTTCTGTAGCTAGTGCCCTCTGGAAAATTTTGTATAACTTCAGACATTCATGTAACATATTAGTTGTTATGTCAAGTTTTTAACACCTACCTCAACAGATTTATAGATAATATTGCATGTAGTCATTATTTTTCATATAGCGGTTATTGGAAAACTAATTAAAGGCTCCTTTACCCTACCAATGCCCTCTGAAATTGTAATATGACGTCACATTTCAAACTCCGTGAAGTCTGCAACCAGTGCTGACAAGCTGCATTTTCTGTTAATTTTTTGGCTAAATGTAAATAGAAGGAGAAACTGAATTAGTGGAAATACAGTTTGCTATGTGGATTGAAGAGGTGTATAGTTTGCTGTGTTGATTGACAATAAGCGTCCCAAATCATCTCTGTGTTGTAAAACACATGCAGTTCTCTAACAGGCAATGCTCAATGCATTTTAGGTTGTGGTTAGATAGTGTAAAATTGTGCCATAGTCTTTGTTGTTTGATAGATTTAACTCTACAAATTACCAATTTGGAATGTACAAAATGATTGCTGTTTTGCAAAATAGAGCAAAACAGATAATTTCAGCATATGTTTTGCAATTTTCCATTGGGACCTTATTTGTGTTGTTTCTGAGCACACTAATACCAGTCCTAGTCAAGAGAAGCAACTGTTCAGATTAGAAAATATTTGAGAATATTCTGGACTGTTATTTTAACAGTGATGTTTTCCTTTTCCCATGATTTTAAGATATTGATGTGTTGCCAGTCTGGCCATAAATAGAGAGTTGGGCTTATCTGCTTTATTCATGGTTCAGCCTCATTCTCATGTAATAGGCTGTGGCTGTGGTCTGTGTTATTTTTAATCCATGTGTGTCAGTCAGCCTGCAAGTATTACTAAGCATGCTGGGAAACTGAATGCTGCTTTTGAAGGTAACTATGAGAATTTGTTTCTTCACCTGAGGTACCTCTAAGCCTCAGATGCTGGAGATGTAGCTGGCAGGTACTGAGAGTGAATGGGATGCATATAAAGGGGAGAGAAACCTTTTGTTGATGAGTCTGTTCATTGATATGTGAAAGAGCTGGTGCAGCTGATTGAAATGTTTATTTTTTTCACTGCAAGATTGTGGTACAGTGGAGATCTAGGAATATGTCCTTTCCTCGCAGTTGTGTAATTTCTGAGTTGGTGCATATAGCTAGCAGGGAATGTCAGGGTGCAGGGTGGCCTGCCTTCTGTAAAAAAAGATGTTTTTAATATTTATTTTTCGATGATTGTAAGTTCGACCATTTGTGGTTGATGATGATTGTAGATTTGCTATTGTGATATTTTGATGGAAGTTCATGCTTCTGTATAAAGGTATTTTAGAGGAATTTGAATAGTGAAGAGAAAAAAAGAGCATGATGCTAATTGCAATCTGGAATGGTGCAGGAAGAAAGAGCCACAGGTCATGTACAGTGTTTGTTGAAATTTCAGAGAATAGAAGCCATGGCCAGGTTATGTAAGACTGCATGTCCTTGTAGCTGTCATGGCAGCACATACTGGACCTAGGCTAGTTCAGATTTTTGCTCTATAAGTTTCTTTCATTGTACTGTAGTGTTTGTCTAGTTATTGTCCTGTATTTGTAATACGAGGAAATATGTTTTCACAGGAGAGGTGGTGGATGATTGAACTGCCTTTGTAATGAGAAGCTGTGGTCAGGAAAAGTCTTAAAAGTTAAAGAGTGCATGAGAAAAATAAGGTGTTTGTGGGCTTTGTAACAGTAAACTGTCACTTAGGCAGGGAACCGGGAAGCGTAGATAACATACTTCTCAACCCATTACCACAAGAAATCTGGACAGTGCTTAAAATAATGAGGGGAAACAGCCCAAAATAGGGACAGATTTTAAATATTATTCATATACACTTAGAAAGTTATTAGAATAACAGGTTTTGAGTTAGTGTGCATTTTTTAGAGGATATTAAGTCTGAAACTCAAATATATGCCTTTATTTAGTGACTTCAAATCTCAGCCATTTGCCAGAAAACCACAGATTGTTTGAGGAACAGACCAAAAATATGAGGCAAAAATCTGGACGTTCTGCAAAAAAATGGACAGTTGAGAGGTATGGTAGATGGGCAGTCATTGTGTGATATAAGAGTGTGTGTCTTCTATTTCTGCTTGCGGTATGCTGGCCAAAACGACAATTAATTATGCACTGAAGCAAGGCTGAAGTTTAAAAAAGAAAGATGGTGCAATTTTTTCTTACAGATTTTGAAGAAGTTTGCAGTAACCATCCAGAGTTTGCTTTGGATTTAGGTAGCACTATTCTAGAATCAGGTGTGTTTATTATTTGCTTCAGAGGCATACAACAGGCATCTGTCTTATCAGCATACCTCTCAACCTTTTAGCACAAGAAATCTGGGCAAAGTCAAACATAATGGGGGACAAAGGCCCAAAAATAGGGGCAAATTTTAAATATTGCTCCTACAAACTTAGAAAGTTGATAGAATAAAAGGTTTTGAGTTATTAGCATGCATTTTCTGATGGATATGAATTCTGAAACTCAAATATGTGTCATTATTTAGTGACGTCAGTTCTCGATGATTTGCTAGAAAAACAAATTTTATGAGGAGAAGATCAAAAATATGAGGCGTAGATGTGGGCATTCTGGGAAAGTCTAGACAGTTGAGAGCTAAGCTTATCAGTGTTCCAACACATGTCATGAAAGGAGTCTGGTTTTGACTCAGAGGAGACATCTATTTGTACTGCTGGCAAGCTTTGCTTGTTTTGAAAATGAATCTTAAAATATCAAATTATCATGAGTCAAGTAGTTACAAGTCAAACATTTCCTCATCCACTCTGTTGTCTTCCACCTGTCCGTTATGAGATGAGCAAGTAAGCAGGGCAACTGAAGGTGTGAATAGTAGGAGGGGCCAGTAGGGCTATCTCAGTCCTCTACAGCAAGCCAGAATGTGCTGAAGGTATGCCTTAGGCTCTCAAAGGCCTTCTTCTTGTAAAATGATGATCAATTCTAGTGCTTAAGCATGGGAGTGGTGGTGGCCTTCCAGAGATCATGTTTGTGAGTTCTTGGATAGTATTTCTTTAATCTTTCTCATAGCTATCTACATGCCTTGAGTGGTGAGCTTACCATTGTGCAGACTCTGTGGTTGTAAAGCCAGTGGCAGGCTAAGAAACTGCCAGTAGGAGGTGCTCTATTCCCATTTTGTTACTGTGGGACCTCTGGCTTTTGTCCGATTTTGTGAATAGCCACTTCACCTGATCCCTAAAATGGCTAGCCTCTATTATTGCAGCCCTGTGAGTGATGAGATAGGCCAACTGGCAGCGCTAACAAAGATATTATTCAGTGCAACACACACTGATTTTTGTAAATTGGAAAGTGCTTCCAAGCAGTAGCTGTTTTTTGTGTTCTTGACCTGTAAATGTTTTTTATAAAATGTCTGTCAATGTAAATTCTGTATTTTATTGTAACCATATAACCATTTTCCTCTAGATGGTGGTTATGGATGAAAAGGATTCCTTCAGGATCAGCCCAACCATCTAGGCAATGTATTTTAAATAAATAAATGATTCCTGAAGATATAAATGTTCAAGATTTGAGGAGAACGAGGGAGTGACACATCCCAGAAACATAAATAGGCCTGGCATGAAGAAAGAAGGCATTTCCATTAATAAGATAAGTTTTTGATTCAGACCTCTCGAATGTTCGTATTTTGGAAGAACATTCCTGCTTTCAGTCTGATTTACCCCCTTTACTATATGTCCTTATTTTTGGAAGTATGTTCCTATTTTCAGGTGTGATTTACCCTGTCACACAATTTTCTGAATCTTCCCCCATCACAAGTGATTTTTTGAAGCTGTCTAATACACAGAAAACCACATTAGATGACCAGCATACTAGTGGCAACAATAATTTAAAGAAAGAGGGCGCTCATCTTGCATCTTCTTTTTTCTGAAGCAAAAATAAATGACTTCATGTGGTAGAATTATGCAATACAATTCATTAAAGTCTACAGATTTTGCACTGTCTCCTTGATAATGTTCTTTTATTTTTCCATCATTTTTGTCACTCTGTTTTTAAAAGTGTTTCTGAGTACTATCCTGCATTCTTACTGGAAGCAGGAAGAGTTCTGTGCTATTTGGTATTGAAATGTTATGCTAATTAGATGTCCAGATTTTTAGCTGGATGTTCTAACTTTTCAAGGGCCTTTGATCCTGTTTTCACTGTCTGCTGGTTGAAAGGAATGAGTGAAAAACCTTGCTTAGCAAGCATTTATAGAGATTGTGTTCTTAAAAATATATATGGGTCTTCGAAGTTAATCAGAGAACTGTGGTTTATTGTACTTAATACAAAGCTGCAAACCACTGGTGATATGAAGAGTTATATATATATATATATATATATATATATATATATATATATATATATATATATATATATATACATACACACATAAGATGTTACAGCAGTGTTTGAAAAATTAATGGCTAATAAGTAAATGTTCATAAGAGATGCCTCTTTTCTCAGCCTATGTGTCAGGTTGCTGAATCAGACAGCAGGAAAAATGTAGGTATGTCAGGTACTTGGATACTAGAGATTCTTGTCTACTTTTCAAACTGACATTTTAAAATAGAGGAGTGACATCCGCTTTGTGTGTAATACAGTATAAAAATGAAACAAAACATTGATTGATATATTTTAAATATGTAGAAGTTGTATAGCAAGATGATATTGGGTATAATGTCACTGCTACAGTTATCTTGAGAACAGCAATGCTATACAAATTTTAAATGTACATAAACAATAATCTTTAATTGTGTACATCATGGGAATATTTCACTGATAAAAAAAAGAATTGTTTTGTTCTCAGTAATATCAGAAACAGGTATTGAATTTTTAGTAAAATGAACTGACTAAAGAAATAAAAGTGGCGGGGAGACTTTTGGTGATGGATACTGCATTGGAGTATTCTGACAACAGTAAACTGTTTTAGATACCTCATGCTGAATATAAGGGGGCTTGTGCTTTATTCATTGGTAGCTGTGTGGTTGACTGAGTAAGACAGAGCCTAACAGGTGAAATCATTCATAGCAATTAAAATATTTCTCATGCAGTAAATGTAACATACCTTTCTACATCTGCAGTCAAAAGGAGCATTTTTACAAGGAGACAAGGCCACCTGTATCTCATGTGGGGACCTGCATCACCCCACACCATCTGCTACTTCACAAAATCCACTGGGAGGACTCAGATAAAGGACATCATTTAAGCATTAGAGCTAGGTTTGGAAAGTTCGAAGTACGAAATGTGATGTGATCTAAGATCTTAAGCAAGGGATAGGGTGAAAACTAGGCTACAACAGCAATGGAGAAGGCATTCAAAGGAATGCTTTCCAAAGAATGATGCACCAGTGAAAGACAAATCCAACAGTTCTTTGGTTAAGTAATTAAAGTAGCAAGCTGTTTCGAAGCTAGCATCTCTATATATTAGTGAATCCTTTCTTGTTGTGCTACACACATGACAAGCTTGATGTAGTCAGAAGCTGATAAAAATGTAATTGTGTACCAGTCTACATAGAGTTACATATAGTAAACAGTGCAGAGACTGAAGAAAGTGTAGATATTAATGGGATCCCGCTGAGATAAGTACATGTTACAATCCTTCTTATTGGATATTATACTGACACTACAGAAGGATTAGGAAAAAAGTTAACTTTCTGCAGATGGCATAGATACATGCAGAATGGTACAGAAAAGATAAAATGCTGACTTGCAAATTCAAAACACTACTGTAATGTATTTGATGTCTTGCTTACCTGGTGAGTTCCATGCAAGCCCCAAAATTGTGAGTTTGTAAAATATTCACTTTTGTATGCTGTGTTGATATCAGGCTTAATGTAGAAGGATATGTCAAATTTATTTACGAATCAGTGGTGTAAATCTAACAAATGTGAACTATTTTGTGTGTTGATGGTGTCACTGGGTTACTGGTGTGGGATCTAGCATCTCTAAACTAAATAAATGGCCACATAATATACACACGGAGTTTACTTTACTTTTAAGAGAACTACCACCTATGACTTTATGCACTGGATGGCCCAAGGTCATGTTTTGAAATACGACAAGGCTTAATATGTCCTCTAATGCTTGATGAAGGTTCACCATGACAAAGTCTGACTGCTACTGGAAAAAGACAAAGCAAAATGATTGGAGAGAAAAATCCCAAGACAAGAAATAGGGTGGTGCTTTGAGGTGACTGAAGTACTGTACAACTATGAAGCCAGTACAATAAGTTAATAAAAGAAGCTGTTAGTGGACTTTGTCAATGCTTGTAAGGAATATTACCAGTAGAAATGGAAAGGTTTTAACTCTCTCTAGAAAACTGATGAAACCCCCATCCTTGAGTACTGTGTGGAGTTCTAAACAGCACATATTGGGAAGTATATAAGACTCAGGCTGCCATAATAGGTCAGCTGAGATGGTTGCACATCTGGCTGAGAAGCCATATGATCATAAATAAGAAACATGAACCCTAATATTCCTAATAATATGATATCACACCATTCAGAAAAAGAATTATAAATGACCACAAGGACAAAACTGAAAAAGCAATATGTAAGAACTAACTCATGGACAAGATAAGGAGTCAGATTTTCCACAAAAGGATGTGGATAACGGAACAGACCACTGCAGATGTTGCAAAATCAAAAACAGTGGATGGATTCAATATAATGGAGAGCATGCACAGGTCAAAGAGGTGTGAAGGAGAAAGTTAAATTTAGATTAGCTTGCAATGAAACCTTCACCTAAGGTAAGGTAATGGACAGCCTTTCTTCACGTACTTATGCTGCATTTGCTTGGGTTATGTTAGCTTGAGTTTGTTTGCTCAGTATTGTATTTATTTATATGTCTTTATTCACTATATGGTACAGTGATGTTTGTATGATCACGTTTTAATATGTGCTTCTTAATCTGAGACTATGGTGTCCCAGAGAAACAAAGCATTATATTTTATTATATCTTTATACCTATCACTCTTTTACCAAGATATAGCAACCTCAGAGTGAGAGTAATAAAGTAATGGGGGTGTAGAGTGGTGAAGCTCTCCAGATAGGAGTTTCAGAGGACAACTTGTGTAAAAATATTTGTTTTAATTTGTGGGTGGTATATTAAATGAAACTTTATTTCCATATACTGAATTTTGGTAAAATTGTGCACTGAAGAAATCATTTTATGTAATATCCATTGATGAGGCGTGCTGCTTTGGGTGTTGAGGATATATGGGGAAGCTAAAGGACAGTTCACGTGTGCCTACCCAGCCATATTTGTCACCGCAATCTGTATTCTTCATTCCTGGTGATTAAGACAGAACAATGAGAGACTAAATGAAAATAAAAAAAAGTCTGCAGAAGAACTGGAGAACAAACAACACTTTTAGTTAATAATGAACTTCAGTAAATGTCAAGGATACATCAAACTTCATTTCCAAGAAGTCTAAAAGATGTAAATACAGCATGTAAGTCTATAATAGTACAGTCTACTCTACACCTAAAGTGGATTGGATTCTTAGTTATCTGTCTGCTGATAAATGATTTCTACACATGTGCACTTGCACACATACCTTATACCTACATTAATACAGGTATCAGCACATGTAGAAAGGGGACACTGTTATCCATTGTACCATAAGCGGTTGAGAGCCATAAATGAGATGTTATTTCACTGAAAAATGTATATTTTGATCATGGTAATTGCAACTCTGTCCTTTAAAATAATGATAGACGCGGGAGGAGGCAACACAAAATTACAAAAAAGATTATAGAAAAAAACAGGTGGCACTCTAATGCCTGCTGAACAGCAGAAAATTAGCAACACATTAAAGTTACTATTAATTTACAGGCAGGCTAGTAAACCATATTTTGATTTATTGCAAAAAGCAAACTTGAAAAACCAACTGAATGCTCATATGGCATAACATTTAATAATTTGCTACACAGTTACGCCACATTAGTAATGTCATTAAATGCTGGCATCAGTGCCTACATACATCATGAAAATCGAGACAGAGCCAGAGTCCCCACTAGGCTGGAATGAAACAGCCCAGGCAACTGTCAGCTGTCATTCTGTAATTCACTTTCTACAAGAGTAAGTGGAAGAACATTACACAGAAAGTGAATTTTCTGAAGTTCAACTTCACGTTGACCATTCAGGTGCACAGGTGCCTTAAGAGTTTCTGGTCACCATCCGTGCCTGTCCCAGGATAACTACACTTAAAATGCCATTAAAATTGTTGTGGTTATGATTTGTACTTGCTGTGCATTCCAAGCATCTATCAAACCTTTTCAAATCTCTTTAAACAATATCTGTTGTCCCCCCCCCCAATCCTTTTGTGTTTACTCACTTTACATCATCTCCAGTCAAGAATTCCACGTCTGTCACATAACCCTTACCTGCTATGCAGGTAACCTACTGATGTTTATTTCATAAGGAGCACATTGCACTGTGCAAGAGGGGGCACCTGCTGTAAAGTTTTGGTGATTCTCTGCAATACCTACAGCTTCATCTACATGTTAACAGGATATTTGTTTGCTACTTCTGGCTTAAAAATGTACTGTTTAGAGTTTGTATGACATAAATCAAGACAAATGCTAATAGGCTGCATTGTTTTGGTGCCATCTTGATGAATGCATTAAGTCTGTGTGAGATCTGTTTATAGCTGAAGTCTTGCTGAAATACACTGTTAAGGCTTTATCAGTTAAGGGTTATTTCTTTCTGGGGCTGCTGAAGCTTAATAAGGACTTTGCTTATGAAGTGCTCGTGTGTTAGTGTCAGGCTGATGGTCTTCTGTTACTTACGATGCTTCAAGGTTTCCTTGCTATCTTTTTCACCTGTGAGACTTCCGCCCATTTTGACTGGAATTGCCTTTCTGTTTTCTTCCATTTTGACTGTGTTTTCTATGGGGTTAGATTTTGAAATGAGACACATCATTTGCTTGAGAGCTGGGGTGGAGACATGCATTTAAAATAAAGATGACAAGTTTTCTCAGCTGTGACAAAACTTGTCCCCCCTCTGCGCGTGTAGTGTATTTTACTTCCTACCAGCCACGTTTTCTTGCCACTCTGAGACAATCAGTCCTGATGACCTGAAGACTTATGTCCTGCTTAGTATCCATCTGTACCTCCCACTACTATATGCTTGGCTTCTCACTTTCTAAACCTTATGTGTTTCTCTGTGCCTGACACCATCATAAACTGTGCCACTCTCTAGTTCTCTACTTTCTTAAGAATTGAACGCATTCCCTCCATACTTTCAAGAAAGACCATGTCATAACAGAATTCAGTGCAGTATATGAAAAAATACAAAACCCCTTACAGTTATTCAAGAGGATCAGTAATCAATGAATAACGTCAATTTCTTGTCAGTGCTAGTCACAGTATCTATTCTCCTTCCTTAGTCGCACAAATATACCAATGCTAGACTGTCAAGTGTCCAATAAGGCTCTCATGTGGCAGAGTTTTGAAAATTATGTATTTGTTACCCTTTCTGCTACCTATGTAGTAATGTTCTGTAATAGTCCTAAGTTGCTTCTGTCATACTCAGAGACCACAGGAATGTTATTGTGTCCTAGCAAGCCATACAATTTTAACCTTTTACAGAACAGGGACCTTGGTTGGGCAACTAACAAGTATGTCAGGTTATTTTGGTACTGTTCAGTGTAGAACACCTGACTGCATTTCTCACTATGTTTTCACTGATGTCAGACTCCTCGGGCATCTTCACAAGAAAAGGCATTTGCTCACCCCAACACAGACACACACACACACACACACACACACACACACACACACACACACACACACACACACACACACACACACACACACACACACACACACACACACACACACACACACACACACACACACACACCAGTGTTCCTATTGCTACTTTTCTGTGTAATCCACTTCTATCACTGTAGTGTAAGCAACTATTGACTTCAACAGATTTGCACTTTCCTCTGTTGCACACTTAACAGCTCTTTCCTACTTGTGACAGACACCAATATTTGCTTTTTGGCTTTGTTTTCTACCTTCCCCATTCCTACTGGTTTATTGCATAAGCTGCTGCTTTTTCTGCATTTTCTGAAAGACATGTCCTCGTTGTCTCTGCCACTGGCTGCTGTTCTGCATCGCCTAACGTCAAACAAGATACAGCACTTCAACACTCCTCTAAAAATGGAACCACAAAAATAAGCAATGCTTGCATCATCTAACGTCAGACAAGATGCAGCACTCCATCATTCCTCAAGAAATGGAACCACAAAAATAAGCAATGCTTGCATCATCTTACGTCAGACAAGATGCAGCACTCCATCACTCCTCAAGAAATGGAACCACAAAAATAAGCAATGCTTGCATCATCTTACGTCGGACAAGATGCAGCACTCCATCACTCCTCAAGAAATGGAACCACAAAAATAAGCAATGCTGGCATCATCTAACATCAGACAAGATGCAGCACTCCATCACTCCTCAAGAAATGGAACCACAAAAATAAGCAATGCTTGCATCATCTAACGTCAGACAAGATGCAGCACTCCATCACTCCTCAAGAAATGGAACCACAAAAATAAGCAATGCTTGCATCATCTAATGTCAGACAAGATGCAGCACTCCATCACTCCTCAAGAAATGGAACCACAAAAATAAGCAATGCTTGCATCATCTTACGTCAGACAAGATGCAGCACTCCATCACTCCTCAAGAAATGGAACCACAAAAATAAGCAATGCTTGCATCATCTAACGTCAGACAAGATGCAGCACTCCATCACTCCTCAAGAAATGGAGCCACAAAAATAAGCAATGCTTGCATCATCTAACGTCAGACAAGATGCAGCACTCCATCACTCCTCAAGAAATGGAACCACAAAAATAAGCAATGCTTGCATCATCTAACGTCAGACAAGATGCAGCACTCCATCACTCCTCAAGAAATGGAACCACAAAAATAAGCAATGCTTGCATCATCTAATGTCAGACAAGATGCAGCACTCCATCACTCCTCAAGAAATGGAACCACAAAAATAAGCAATGCTTGCATCATCTAACGTCAGACAAGATGCAGCACTCCATCACTCCTCAAGAAATGGAACCACAAAAATAAGCAATGCTTGCATCTTCTAACGTCAGACAAGATGTAGCACTCCATCACTCCTCAAGAAATGGAACCACAAAAATAAGCAATGCTTGCATCATCTTACGTCAGACAAGATGCAGCACTCCATCACTCCTCAAGAAATGGAACCACAAAAATAAGCAATGCTTGCATCATCTAACGTCAGACAAGATGCAGCACTCCATCACTCCTCAAGAAATGGAACCACAAAAATAAGCAATGCTTGCATCATCTAATGTCAGACAAGATGCAGCACTCCATCACTCCTCAAGAAATGGAACCACAAAAATAAGCAATGCTTGCATCATCTTACGTCAGACAAGATGCAGCACTCCATCACTCCTCAAGAAATGGAACCACAAAAATAAGCAATGCTTGCATCATCTAACATCAGACAAGATGCAGCACTCCATCACTCCTCAAGAAATGGAACCACAAAAATAAGCAATGCTTGCATCATCTTACGTCAGACAAGATGCAGCACTCCATCACTCCTCAAGAAATGGAACCACAAATATAAGCAATGCTTGCCAGAGGAATTAGCTGACTTTTTTCACTTTCTTACAGCTGTTGTAGTTTCTTTTTCCCTTTCTTATTTTATCCTTAACATACACTTTGCCTAATCCATGTAGAAGCAGTCTTCACATTGTATCCTCTTGCAGTCCAGATGTTGGTGTTTCACCCTAATCTTAATGCTGACTTGTGTCACAAATGAATGACACCTGTTAAGGTAGCCCCTGTGACACATTGCACGGGTTGTCTGTTTTGCAGCTGTCTAATCCAACACATACCTCCTTGATGGAACCACTAATCAATTGACAGACAATAGCCCTTTGCAGGGAGTCCATTATGACAATGTCCATTGCAAGAAGTTAGGTCACAAGCTTAATCATATGTCCTTACTTTCCTTAATCATGGCAGTCTGTCTACCTGTTTTAACAAGTTCATCTACCTGGATATGGTGCCAAACTCCTAACTCTTTACAGAAAACAACTGATGTACCTGTTTTGGGGATGAGTCACAATAGCTGTAGCCATTCCATATACTTAAGGTGTATAGTAAAACTTCATTACTGTAGTTAAACTCAAAGTAGCCTCCCATGGAAAATCAAGTGCTTGTATATTTCAGAATATCCATGTCCTAGCACAACCCAACTATCCATGCCTTCATTCCAGAAGTATCCCAACATACAGTTTTTGGACCACAAGTTCTTCTCAGAGCACTTTTGCCTTGGGATACATGAGTACAATCACACTGAGTTTCATACGAACAGGATTAGTCATGCAGGTGAGACTGTAGACCTCTGGGGATAAGGAAGTATTCAGTTATCCCAAAGGTTGTACAGTTTCAGGGTTAGTGTGTTTAGAAATGCAGGTTTTGTGGGTTGTAGCCCCCTTTTGTGGGGTGGATATGTGCAGTGGGGGCTTGCTTCCCCTTAAAACTACATTTTTGGTTATTTTGTGAAAATTAGTTTTGTGCATTGTTGATGTTATTTTCTGTTATTTTGTGTTTTGTGGAATTGCTATGGACCCTTTCCATAGCTACATGTAGAATACAAATATCACAGTTACTTTAAAGTAAAAGAAGAGTCAAAACGTGGAGTGGCTGGCATGCCTTATGTACTCAGCAAAACGTTTCTTAAAACTGAAGTAGTTCTGAAGCTACAGAGTTGCAGTCTGTAATTATTTCAAAAACTGTTTTGCAGACTGTGTAACTGCTATGGCTTGTATGTTATGTTGAAATGTAGATGCTAGTCAACCCCCCCACCCAAAAAAGGATAAGTACCACTCTTAAATGTCTCTGCTTTTATCTCTTCCTTCTGCATCTCATAACACCTTAACACTCCATTCTCTTCTTCTCTGCTACACTCCTTGCTGGACTTTTGTCCTAACATCAAGAATGAATATGACTTATGAACAATTGTAGCATAGTATGTTACGCAGTGATCGTAAAGTGCATAAAATGACAGACGTATGAGAAAATAATCATTGTAAAATGTCACTGCAAAGAAGAAGCACTACTTTAGCCAGTTCATGCACTTAGTTACTCAGTACCTTGCACTGTACTCTATAACCCACATATATGTGTCACAAAAGCAGCATCTGCCTAACTCCGTACACTTTATATGTGTTAAACGTGACTTAGCAGTGTTGTCGTGGTACAGTGGGGAGCATAGTCAATGGTTTAAGATGTTAAGTCCAAATTAAATGTAGGAATTAATAAATAAAATGAACAAATGTAATTAAATATGGAAGGTGTGCTTTGATGAATCAGATACACAATGGTATGGGCACTGTAAATGCACGTATCATTTGTAAGTTGTACACCTCTGAATAAGGTGTAGGTGAGCCTGTATACATAAAGGTCATTTCTTCATAATGTACTCTTCATCTCTTGAATATGTGGTATAGCATGTAAAACAAACATTACATTCTAATGCATGCAGCATGTGTAAAACTGTCTTCTACATGCCTTCGTGCACATTTATCTGTTTTTCAAAGTTAGTGCCTATAAATGAAGTGGGCTGTGACAATAAAGCCTAAAATGCTGCCTTCTTGCAGAACAAATCTGCTTGAGTTATTATTGGTGTCAGAATGAGTCTTGGGGCAGACTGAACTCTGATTTCATGTTTCAGGCACAGCCAGAAACTTTGACTTTGCTCTAACAACCTTATGGGACAGGTGGCCTTATCTGCCTCCAAAAAATCATACTTCAGCTGTAAAAAAGAAAAGGTGGGAGGTATTTATTAACAATGAAAAGTCCAGTTATCCATTAGGTAGGAGAATGGAAAAGTAAGTCTTACCAAATGGCTGTTATGTGTAGACAAAGAACTTTTTTCTGTATTCATGACAGCATTATTTATTTAACATTTGTTTACAAGGAAAGTCTGACTTGGAAGGAGCCAATTTTCAGCAGAGGCCTGGGGAGAAATGCTGCAGACGCATGTCTTTGTAACATGGGAGGAAACCCACATGAATGCAGGGAGGGCATACAGACTCTGCACTTAGTACACGCACCCCAGCCTAGGATCAAACCGGAGGACCTCTTGATGTGAGGTGACAACGCAAACCGCTGAGCCACTGTGCCATCTGTTATCAGTTGTCAGTCCATTATTGCATAAGCTCAAAAATTTTCTTTTTAGATTGTATTTGCTTTGCAGCTTTGTAACGTATGTAGATGCACATGCACTCTAACTATGCACAGAAATTAATTAAATGGTGCTTAGCTTGTTAATATCTCTACTCAGCACAAGTTAATCCTTACCTGATTTTATGTTTGTAACTGGGACATGTTTATATAACAGGTTGTTTTGGAACTTTTTTCCTCATGTCTCATCTGAAAATGAGTCTTGCCCTGCTGGGTTAACATACTTAATGAAATATAAATTACAAAGTAAATAGTGTTGCCTCACACCCAGTAACATCTCATGCATAACAAAGATACATCACTGTTCATATGTTTCCTCTACATACGTTATTAATAAAAAAATCATTTTCAAATCCTTGCCCCTCCTGACTTAATAATGTGTGCATAGAAGAGTAATCTTTTCTCTAAGCAGGTTCTGAACAGATTCAGGTTGTAAATATTACCTTAAAAGATTGTAAATATCCACAAGTTTCTGTAAGGTATGCTGTTTGTGAGTGATACTAAGAAATAAAAATGAGTACATATAGTCTGCTTGCTAAAGTTTTTAAAATCTTTTTCTGATCCCTTACATTTAGTCTACTTGGCCTCCCACCAAGCATTATCTTCCCTGTCTTTGCCTTTCCTCTAACCTTACAGGGTGCACAGAGGATTAAAGTCTTTTGGTGACATTTTAATTGCTTACCTTGGCATTATGGCATGTGGTGCACGGATTGCAGAACAGCTTTTTTGTTCCATTGGCAAGTGTTTTGAGCTACTGCTTTTGGGGAAAAAATTAAAAGTACCACTTTGCCTACAATAATGCCAGTGAGGATAAAATATGAACTTTATCTTCATTGACATTGCGATAGAGAAAGCATGAAGTGTGTCCCTAGACTTTAAAGGGTGCATCACTATGTATGAAGAGAGACTTCTTCATTAAAGACTATGGATACACTTCATACTATCCTTGCAGTAATATCACCCAGGGATACTCTAAGTTTATTTGGGCCTTGGTTTAATTAAAAGATTACAAATCTTTTTATTAAAAATAATAGCTCAGGTAAATAAGTCATGAGAAGTATGCAAATGCATCACAACTCTTAACCCACTAAATGCCAAAATGTACCTACAAATGTGACTAATACACTTTAATATCTATGTGTTTAAGCACACATTTTGGAATGAGACACAAATCTGGTTTGCTTGAACACATTAACCACTTCAAGACTGCCTTTTCATAAGGAAAAAAAACCCCATGCTACATATAAAACAGAACCAGTGACAGGAACAGTCACTGAATGCACTTGGACTTCTTTATGTTGTCCCTGCGAATGTGTGACTCGTCAGAATGTCAGCAGCAATATTACAGCACAGTATGCAGTACTACAACACAATGGGAGAAGCAGCCAGTTGTATTGAAGTAATGAGAGAAAGTCCTGAATGTGGCTCAAGTGTCCCACTTTTGATTGATGGTTCAGGAACCTGCATACCTCTTTCAGGGTGAGGGGGATGCACATGTCCAGGCACACCCTTCTTGTTGGAATTCCTGATGAAGACAGGAAATCACACAGAAATTCTGTCTCAAGGGGCCAGGACTAATGAGTGCATCATAAATGGATGTGTGGGCATACGTCACAGTGGTCCACTGCATACCCCTTGGATACTTACTGGAATATTTTGAAAGGAACACCAGGTCTAAGCAAGAAGACTTAATCTCCAACATGGATAACAACAGCACGCTGTCTCCATGCTTGACTGTTGCTCCAAAGAAGAAATGGGTGAACAGGCTCACACTGAGGGTACAAATCTTTGGGAAAGCAGGGAGGGAGGTCTAGATGTTCAGCTGCATGCCGTCACAAGAAAAAAAAGTGAAAGAAACTAAGATAATGAATACAAACGATAAAAAAGAAGTTGGTAAGAGTATAGTAATAGTTTACAGGAGATTAACTTGTTTGTGAGGTAATACTTTTAGTATTTATTTCATAAGTGAGCCGAGCAGCATGCCTTTCTCAGCCACGACCCAAATCAAAAGACAGTAATGAAGTAAAAAACATATAAGTAGAAAAAATAATTCCTGCTGCAGTCAAGGTAAGAATATATCAGGTGTTTGGTTTAGCAGCCATTGCAGTATGGCCAGTTAAGACAACCACATTCAAAGTGCTGCTGCTGATGTGTCTTTTGACTTGAATACAAGTTGAATTACTCAAATGGTTTGTATTTCAGTCACTCTGACTTACTTCAGTTGTCCATACAGTTAGCTAACTTACACAAAAAGAAACAAAAATGAGTAATGTGCATTGCATTTTACTTTTGCTGCTTTTGTGCTCGATTATATCTTAGAGTTAACACACTTTGCCAAGAGTGGGCAGCCCTGATCAGCCTATTCAAAACCAAATTTCTCTTACTTTATGTCATCATAAACCAAATTTTTCTTACTGATGAATTATCCAGTATTACCAGCCTATTAATTTATTATAAGACAATTAGTAAAAAAATGTAGTCTGATACTGGACTGGACTCAACAGGAACAGAAATTTAGCTTAAGATGGCTGACCAGGACTACCATCTTGTGAGTTGTGAAGTGCCTGTTCTGTTAACGTACTGGAGGGAATGAGTTAAAGAGCCCCAAAAAATCCTATAACATATACATGCGCTTCATATGCCAGCTTATATTTCTGCTTTCCCTTTTCCAGTGTAAAGAAATATTCTTGAAATCATTACTCTTTCCTGTCAGCCTCATACCTCTCAACATCTTAGCACAAGATGTCTGGACAAAGCCAAAAATAATGGGGAGAACATAACTCTCAGCCTGGAAACATCAAAAATCTGGACAAGGCCCATGAAAAATAGGTACAAATATGTACGTTGATTAACATCTAATTTGCATACATGATTACATAACCCCACCTACTCCAGTGGAATTGTGGGAGACCAACTTTCAAACGCAAACTGAAGGACAACCAAAATAGGGCACCAGAGTCCCCCTGCAGCCATTCCAATGTCCCATAACCACTACCTGGCTATTTCGCCCCATTAACCATAAACACTAATGTGTGCATACTGCTTTATTTCTACAATGATTATTTGTATTTTATTTTTACATTTTGCAGCACATCAGTGCATAAACACCAATAGACATCTGATAAACAAAGAAATACTGTGTCACACTGAAAATAGACTTAGGCATTAAAACTTCTGTGCCCTTGAAACTCACATTCATTGAAGCAGCATTGAAACCCACACCACATCCAAAGAAAATGCATATGACCAGTGGTGGATAAAGATTACCTTTGGGCTGTTTTCAAATCATTGGCCCCTTGCATACAAAACAAGAAACATACGTGTGTTCTTTTCTAAGTTATATTCCTTGTGTAATACAGCACACTTGTTAGACAGAGCGCATTTTAAATTTATTGTTTGAACATTTTTCCACTATGGAGCTCATTACTAAAGTGGTCACAGCTCCCTGCTCTAGAAACAAAAGAAGATAAAGCATTTACATTTTAGAAGCAGGGGGTTTAACTTTAGAAAAACACAAGCAATTTGAAAATATGTTTAAGGGGTAGTGCTTAGTGTTAAATATCCAATATATATATATGTGTGTGTGTGTGTGTGTGTGTGTGTGTGTGTGTGTGTGTGTGTGTGTGTTTATATCCAATTCTCCATTACACTGGATATACTTTTGCTACAGTAGCATTAGCCCCTACTGCACAAATCACATAACATCAGCATCATGTCCATAACTTTGGAAATGAACACACTAAGCAGAGTCCCATTAATCAAAACAAAAGAAAGCAAACTAGAACCAAACAATAACAACATATATTAAAACATGAATGTAAACATAAAAATTAAGATTAAGAAAAAATGGAAAATATAAACTGTACACAGTTTATTTAAATCTCTTTCACCTATTTATTTATATTTTCTCACTCAGCAATCAGACAAACTCACAGAAAGAGCTAAATACACTCTAAAGAATATATAAAATTCATCATGTGCTTTCTTTGAATAACAGCAATCTCAAATACCCACTGACAACACCTCAGACAAAACAGACAACGTAGAAAATGGTGTGTTAAGGAGACACATATCACAATATAACACACATCCTATCCTTGCAGTATTGCTCTGTTAATTCATGGTACCGCACCATAACTGTTTTCTTATGTTTCCATACCCTGTATTGCTGATAACTTGAGCATACCTTGTTGCACATTTTTAATGCTTTAACATATGACTGAATACATGTTTATTATTATATTGTAACCATTCATTTGGCACAGGTTATGGTTGGCAAGTGTCCACTTGATCAACCCATTAACCCAATTAGCAATTTTAAGCAGACAATCAATCAAGTTAAAAAAAAAAATCAGTCAATAACTAACATGAGTCCTGTTAGCCACAGGACATAAAAAGAGAATAGAACCACGTTATTGATGGATGCAAGCCCCTTACATTTCCCAAATGTGTGACTGTAATCTCTGAATGCCTAAAATGCTACATAATCACCTCAAGGCCTGTGCAGCACAGAAGGAAAAATGACAGTTTTCAGTTGCAGTGGTCATGAACGGAAATGGTTATTCTGCTATCCTTTCAATGCAATAACACTTTTTGCAACATTAGATAACTGCAGTTCATTCATTCGTAATTCCCATAGCATAACTTGTAGTCCACTATGTTAGAATAAATAATGTCTGCCAGGGGAGTCCTATTGCCATATATGCAAACCTAGATGTTATACACACACACACACACACACACACACACACACACACACACACACACACACACACACACACACACACACACCTCACACACACCTCCTTACTTGTAGTCCCCGAACGACCTGCCATTCTCCACTCCTTGTACATTCCCCACCTGCCAAACTGAAATGGCTGAGCTGCCTGAACGTTCTCCGCTCCTGCCAAACTGAAACGGCCGAACTGCCTGAACGGCCTGCCATTCTCCGTTCCTTGTATATTCCCTGAAACAGCCGAGCTGCCTGACAGACATTCTCTGTTTCCGTGAGTCTTGTAATTCTCCCAGCTGCCATCCAGCCATTCTACTTGCTGCCATCAAATTGAAACTTCCAGCTCGCATTTAGCCGGAACTGTCTGCAAAACTGTTAACAAATATAAACTGAAACTTCCCGCTCACATTTAGCCAGAAATGATGACGTGAGCTCCCAGAGCTCAATTCCGACTGGCTGGTAGCACTGACGGAGCTGACGTCATCGCGCACATGATGATGTCAGCTCCGACAGCGCGATATTTTGGAAAAGTTAAAATAATAAAGCAAAAAATCGGAAATGAAGGGGTGCCACTCGGGAATTGTGGCGCCCCTTCATTTGGACCCCAAAACTCGGTAAAAACCGAGTAATTTGGTATGGTTGGGAGGTATGGGGGAGACAAAGGCCCAGAAGTAGGGACACATTTTAAATGTTGATCTTATAAGCTTGGAAAGTTGCTAGAATAAAAGGTTTTTGTGTTGCCATGCATTTTCTGAAGGATATGAAATCTGAAACTCAAATGTATGTCATTATTTAGTGAACTCGATCCTCACTCATTTGTCAGAAAACCACAAATTTTATGAGGAAACAGACCAAAAATATGAAGCAAAAGTCTAGGCATTCTGTAAAAATCTGGACAGTTGAGAGGTATGGCTCTGTTTAACTATTTATAAAAGATGTACAAATGAATACTTAGATGGCTCAATCAAACCCTTAAACAAGTTTGGGAAGAGAATTGACTGTACACTGTTAAAGACACTTCCAAGACAGTTGGTAATAGTATTTTCAACAGAAGGGCCTGACCTGATGTAGAAAACCACACAGCATATGACATCATGACCAGTAGTCATTTAGGAGTAATAAATAATACAGGGACTGTGGCAGCACAAAATATTTTAGTAAATAGTCATGTTGGACAATTCTAAGTGACTGAAGATATAATTATACGGATGGAATTTTCAAAAATGATGTCATAAACTCTGTGCTTATTTTGTCATGGGGCATTGACAAGACGTTTGACAGTGTGACTTACTGGATATTGTTAGGAAAATTAAAGCATATGAGAGATGGTCACTAAATGGTGCACTGGACTGGAAAATATCTTCGTAACCAAAAGCAGAGTATAACTGTCAGAGGGAAACTCTCATGATAAAAGTCATTAAGTAGTGGACTGCCTTATGGTTCAATGCTGAGGCTTGTCCTGTCTCTGTCGAATATTACAGTGGGTTTAGACACCTTATGTGCTCAAACTACAAATATTTGTATGACACTCATAGATTGGGGGAGGGGTCTCCAGAGGGTTCTGCTGTGGCTGGAACTGTTGTCAGATTAGTGGCAGCTGTTGTTATTTCATTTTAGTTTATGGATTTAATTATTTGTCCAGCTGCTGTTGAAAAATGAAACAAGAATCTGCTGTTAGATAATTTTAGAAAGATCTAAATTGGCTGCATAACAGAAATATCACTTATTTTATGATCATTTCTGTATTGTAGAAATGGAAAAAAATACCCTTAGGTAATCTGAAACTAGTGCTACGTGAATGTTTGTCTTCTGGTTAGTAATTTTTTAGTACTGAATATCCCAAGAGAAAGTTACCAATGAGTGTTCTTGTGGTGATCAGATTTCTCTCAAAGATGTCAATTTACAGTGTGTCTTGCTTGAAGAAAGGTTGTTGTCCTTCAGATTTGCACATCTGAGATGATGCATTGAAGTATACTTATGTTTTCATATTGTATATAAATCTTCCTTTTGCAGTATATCTCCTTGTGCATTACAAAGTCCTTTCACTGATTATGGCTATTTCAGTTATGCTGTACTATTTTAAATAGATTCATGAAGAACATATGCAATGCATGCACCTTCCTAGTACAACAAAGATTCAGTACTGACTTCACTGTCAAATGCTGCAAGACAATGCAGTGCTTATGTTAGTAGGTATCTGTAGTTGCACACTGAACCCGTGCTATTTGATCTTACTGGCTCACCATCCATGAGAGTTAGACCATATTACTGACTTATGTAATGATGCTGCATTATCTGTCTTTATCCACCATCTCCATGTGTTGGCGGCGGTGATCAGTGACCTAGCCTGGTAAACAAATTTAAATAAATAAATACAAATGTTGCCTCACTTGTGCAGTTATCCTCTGAACCTTTTCTGCATTGTTCACTGTTTAGGGATAAGCACTGCTCACCCATTCCACCTCATAAATATCACAATGCTTCTTATCTAAGGGTATCCCCCTTTGCTTCCCAAAGTGCCAAACAATACATACTGGTCAAGGTACCTACCAAAGAAATTCCTACTTCTTTTTTTTTCAAATAATTTTTTATTTTCCAAATAATATAATGTTTAACAATACAATCATCAATAAACAAGTATTATAAAACTGTATATATACTATGTACAATTGACCTGAACAAATAGGGCAAAAAATTTATAAAATATATGAAATTAGTAACAAAAATTTATAATATTCAATTAATAAAGTATAAAGTTATACATTAATTATTTAGGGTTAATTTTTAATGTCTCAATAAGAGTTAAAATTTTTTTCCCAAGGATTGTTTGTCCATGTTTTAGGTGAAATTCTTGATTCCTTCACCTTGATTTCTAATGTCGCTGTTTCTTTTTGATCTCCAGGGTTACCCGTGTCCCTTTCACTACGATAAGCTGAATCACTATGAGATTTCATACCTTAAAGCAGAGTACCCCGGGGATACTGAAGAATTCACTAGTTCTGCAGCTTGTCTGCACATGCGCTTAGAAGTTAAAAGTGGCCGTGTGACATATTTATTTATTTAATGTTTACTCACTGGGTAAGTAGACTGGTTTATTGACCCCTTTCAGGCATGACCCAAGCTCAGATTCAGTCTTTCTAATTAAAAATATTATGTACAGAATGAGTACATAGGAAATTCAGAACAAAATGGTAGGATTCTGTGCAGAGTGTAAAAGTAACTCATTCCCTCCAGTACAGTTCTTTGGAATGTGTATCTTTAAATCCCAGTGGGTGTGGCTTGAGAATTTAAACAAATGAAGTTATCACCTTACAGTTTAAACAAATATTCATATCTCTGGAACCGCAAGTGTTGCAAGAAAACTGTAAATAGCAAAATATTCAGGATAAATTAATCTTTGCGTTAGTGGCATTCATTCAGTTCGATGCTTTAAACCAGATTTTATAAGCCAAAATAAAGACAGTGAGTATTAATTATGTAATGTTGTATAAACAGCTTATGATATCTCAGTAACTATTCAAGCAAGACATATACAGCCAGCTGTAAGCTTTCATATGAGGTTATGCAGTTCTGTGTTACCCGAATGATGAGATATTTAGAGAAATATGAAAATTATTACAATACAAATAAACAGTATAGAAATAATATTCAATATCTATTTATCTACATTAGAGGGCAGATATCAATACACTTGTGTTTGCTATCATGTATGCTTTAAGATGAAGTATTCTGATAACCTTGTATGTAGCATGGTTTTGGAATTATTAATGCAAATATGAACAAGCAATATTTGATGCCTTGAGGCATCAGTAGGAGGTAACTGTAGAAACGCCTGGAGGTGCACTCAGCTGTAATAAGTTAAGACATCCATCAGAGTACATAAAATTAAGACATCCAGTCAGAGTACAATCAGAGAAAATGTAGATGTATACGTGTATATGTGTGTGTGTGTGTGTATATATATATATACATATATATATATATATATATATATATATACATATATATATATATATATATATATATATATATATATATATATATATATATATATATATGTGTGTGTGTGTGTGTGTGTATAATCTTGTAAGAGAAAAGGAGGGATAGTGAGTAATTTCCTGGCTGAGTTGAAGACCATGCCATTGGTATTCTTAGGGTTATTTAGTAAGTGTCTGCAGGTTCTGCAGTTAGAAGTGGACCAGGTACATAACTGAGTGAAATCATCCGGTAACGTGGTTTGCAGGTCAGGGTGGTTTGTAGTGGGGAGCAGTGTATGATCTGAATACAGTATTAATTTTAGATTTGGTAATTCAAAGGAGAGAGGGCTTAGCACAGACCCTTGTGGTTCACGTGTGTTAAGTTTACCAGCAGTAGAGGATGAGACATTGTTATGGACATGGAAGGTTCTGTTTTAGATAGCTGTTAAACCAGCCAATAGGATTATCTCCAAAGCTGAGTTTTTTAAGTTTGTTGATAAAAAGGGTATGGTTGACTGTTTCTGAAGCCCTTGTCGTGTCAAGAAAGAGACCTGCAGTAACAAGCCCTTCATTCAGGCTGCAGTAAATGGAATTGGTAGCCATTACCAGGGCAGTAAAGGTAGTGAAGGCATTGTGAAAGACATGAGGTGCATTACATAACAGGCTGCTTAAGGCTTGTGTAGCAGTTTTTAAAATATTTTTGTAATAGTGCACAGGGTATAAATTAGTTTAGAATCCTTCAGCACATTAGCAGAAACAACTTTAGGTAGAGGGATTATAACTGCATGCTTGAATCCTGATGGAACAGTGTCTGAGGTGAGAGAGAGGTTAAAGATATGAGCAAGGGGGTTTATCAATCTTTTTCATCCATAAGCCAAAGGAAGGTGGGGTGACGTTTGCTGGACTTAGAACCAGAATTTTTTAAGTTTGAGAAGTAAGGTCTAGGTCTGTTTTTCTGAAATTTCAGAGAAGTTAAAGGTTGCTACAAAAGGGGCTAAAAGGTAGAGAACGGGGATGAAGGTCCTTGCTTTTCGTTGGTGGGAGAGTACATTGTAGGAATGGTTTTAGTTAAGCCAGTTATAGGGGACTGCAAAAAGTGAGCACCAAATGCATGAATCTTCAAAGCAAACAATAAGAAAAGTTAAGCTGACAAATAATGTTCTTTAAATAATAATAATAAGCATGAAATGTGCCACAGAGTATCTATCCTCACATACCCCAGCTTTATAAGAAAACTCCAACCTAACATTACTTGGAAGGAAACATTTCCTCAGAAACAAAGGGCTTGCCTCGACACTCAACTGAAGTTTAGCCTCCAGGATGACCACTGGTAGCTAGCAGGGTTAAAAGAAGATGAGGAAAGGGGGAAGTCATCCTTAACTGCAGACTTCTGACTTGCAAAAGTATGCATATGGGAACCACATAGCTCCTGAGAGTTCAGCTTTGAAATCAGAGGAAATAACCACATCCTTTTGCAGCAGCTTCACACCATTCATTGTTTTTGTTTGCAAAAAACGCAATATACTCAGTGCCTTTTTATGAGTGAGTAGAGCTTGCTATATGGGAAGATTTTTACTTCTTAAGTAAAACAAATTATCCTTCTTACACAACATTAAAAAAAACTGAAAAGTCATTACAAAATGTAGAAAATCCAGGCATTACTTAAAATGAAAGATCATGAAGACCACATACTGACACAATCCAATGCACCATGTTCACCTGGGATAGTACTGGACAATTAGCTGTGTAATCACAGCTTCAGTAAGTGCTTTTCTGCCAGTTTATATTCTGTGATACCATATGATTAGTGTGTTTTTAACTGAAGAAAGAAAAACATGAAAACTTGCCAGAAATTCGCTGTTATAACGTAAACTAGCCTTTATACAGATGTTATAGAACAAGTACTGTGGGAAGGACCTAGGTTTTAAAGGCAAGTCAGATTCATATTTAAAAATGTTTGCTTCCCTAAGAAAAACATTATTAAAAATAACATGCATGTTTTTATCTTTCCTTCTACTTCAGATTGTTCTGCCAACTCATTAGATTGGGAATTCTCTGAATTACTCTGTTTACACATTTTACAAGGATTCTGTTTCACTGATGTTCGTTGACGTCTTCTAGACTTGCATGTGTCTTTTTGTTTCATCTGCAGAGAAAGACTGAATGGATAGTTTTTGGGATAGATTTAGCCTACAATATGCTTGCCCTCATATACTTACTCTGACAGACAGACAGATGTATCATGTTTCTTGTCTTTTTTTTAACTCAGCTGCTCCCTTACCTGCAGTAACATAATGCGGCTTAACTCTATACATCAGTAGTTACTGTGCTGTTTAATGCTGCAAACACTTTTAAAACATGCATGTACTGGAATTTGGTAGGTTTTAAGTCAGAGGGAGTAAGATTCCTCTTGACTATTTAGATTTTTACAGAATGTCCAGAATTTTGTCAAATATTTTGATGTGTTCTTGAAGTCACTAAACAATGACAAACATTTGAGTTTCAGGCTTTGTATACTTCAGAATATGCATGCTATTGCAAAATTTGCTATTCTGAATAAAACAAAATCCACGTCAGCAGAAACCAGCAGCAAAGAGTCCAATATTAAGTGTTTTATTAACATCCACTTTTCGTTCAAGAAAACTGAACTTCTTCAGACAAACATCAAAAGGTAACAAATGTAAAAAAACTCCTTAAATACACAATTAACAACACATGGTACATTTGAATGGACCAACCAACTGGTTAAAACTCGCTGACATCAGTATGTGGGAAAAAGCTGATCTCAAAGCTTCTTAAAGTGCTACTGCATACAAAAGTCAGATCTTTACAAATTGTGTTTTGAAATCAAACAACTGACCAAAATAAAATAAAAAATATCAGTGAAAATGTGTCTAAACATAAAATGTTTAAAACCAAGAAAAACGAGACATAATAAATGGAACCGATTTAATGACGAAAAATAAGAAGTAAAACATAAAAAATAATAAGTCATAAATGAAGAATAAAAATAAAAAATGATAATAAAATTACCTCTGCATACTTCTGAGTTTCAAAATGCAAGCTAAACTTACTCTGTCATTAAGACCTGGAGGTCTATATGAACAGAGTTTCAGCTGCCAAATCACTTCTAGGCGCTCTAATAATAGTTGGAAAGGACCCCCCCTGATGTCAAAGGGAACCTGTCCTAACACCCTAAAAGTAAAACTGTGCTGAGGGTGGTCATTAACATGTTTCGCCAAAGCGTTTTCACACTTATTTTTCCTAATACAATATAAATGCCCATAGATTCTTTCTTTAAAGCCTCTGTCAGTCTTGCCCACATAAAACGCTGGGCAAGACTGGCAGCAAGCTAAATAAACAACCGATCGAGATTTACAGTTGAATCTACCAACAGTGGAGAAAGAAGACCCAGCAATTTTAAATCTCAAACCAGTGGCAATGTGCCTGCACACGTTGCAACTCTCACATTTGAAAGTGCCCTCTACTCTGACACGAGTGTCCTTTTTTGTTTCTAGTATCCGTTTGAGGTTATCACCCTTCCTGTATATAAAACTAGGCAAAGTACCAAACCTGGCTTGTAAGGCATCGTCACAACAGAAAATACTCCAGTTCCTGACAAACACCTCCTTGATTAAATAAATCTCAGCACTATAATTAGTGATGAAAGAAATAGAAGTGTCTACTTTCTTGTTGTCTTCAAAGACTTCAGGCATAACTGGAGGTGAATGTTCTAGTGGACAACTTGTGAACAAACTGCTTTGTAAAATAGGTTTGTAAACACCCCCGTACCTTTTAGTCTGGACCTCAGTAACCAGGTCATGAATAAACTTGTCTGGGTAACCTCTGTGTAGAAACAATCCCTTAATAAACTCACATTCTTCTAAAAAGGGTTCATCGTCTGTTACCATTCGAGCAGCGCGCACAAGTTGCCCCTTGACTACCCCTCTTTTTTGGTGCCCAGGGTGGGCACTAGTAAAGTGTAACATGGTGTTAGAATAGGAACTCTTACGAAATATTTTGGCCTTAAACCTACCAGCAGAAATGTCTTTGTATAAGTCTACATCCAGATAAGAAATTCTAGAATCAGACTCTACAAATGTAAAATTCAAAAAAGACGTGCTGGAATTGAGATGGTCCATGAAAGTCCCCACATCATTGGTTGAACCTTCTGTCAATATAAAGATGTCCAAAAATCTGGTATAAAAATCGATTTTGAACTGACCGTTGCGATTACCAAAGACATATCTGTGTTCCCATTCAGCCATTATGATGTTGGCAAAACTGGCCCCTACTGGTGAGCCCATGGCTACACCAGTCTTCTGTAAATATATCTCTCCCCCAAATGTTACAAAGTTGAACTTCAAGATGACATCTAACAATTCCTGCACCAATCTGATTTCTACACTGCTAGCGTTATGATGCAATAAACGGTCAGTGACCCAGTCGATCGCTGTAGCATGAGGGATAGACGTATAAAGGTCTTTTACGTCTATTGTCAAAAATCTATGACCTCTCTTGAATTCTAAAGCACCCATGGCTTTTAAAAAAGCCCAAGAGTCTTTACAGATGTGTGTTTCCTTTTCAACATATTTTTTCAGTATATTGTCCACGTATTTGGCTATCAGGTAAGTGATTGAACCCCTAGCATTAACCAATAGCCTCATGGGAGGGTTGTGCACATCTTTATGGATCTTGGGTAATCCGAAAACTGTTGGAATCTTGGGAAACGAAACGGTCAAATATTTCAACACATCTTGTTCTATAACATTTTCTAAAAACAAATCATTCAAGAAGACATGGATGCATCTATACGCTGCATTCAATTCGTTAATGCTAGACAGTGTATAAGCATCCTGCAATAACATGTGGGTAAGACAAATTTCATAATGACAAGTTTCCATTAGTACTAAACCACCCCCCTTGTCAGGTTTGAGAATCCTGACAGGTAAACTTTTTAAAGTGTCCAACAAGTCAACTTCGTCATCAGTCAAGTTTTTGTTCGGAAGTGTCCTACAACAGTTGACTAAGTTTCTAATTTCGGTTTCACACAAATGTTCAAATAAAAAAAGTAAAGGATGGATAGGGGGGTTAAATGTACTTGGAACTCTCAAAGTTTTTTTGTCTAAAACAGTATTACCAAAAATTAACAATAAATTCAACTTACGTATAAACAACTTTAAATCAAGCAATGTGTGTGCTAGATTAAAATGTCTCCATGGAACAAAAGTGAGACCTTTTGAAAATAAATCAGACATCTCCACAGTGATTGTAAAACTCGAATAGTTGTAAACAAAAAAATCTCCAAAACTGTTACTAATAATGTCAGGTTTTGTCCTTCTCATTACTTCTGAAAAGGCTTCTTGCTGTTGTTCCTGTGATAGCTCCTCGTGTTGTAAAACCTCTGATGGTTCTGTCCCCGGTTCGAGGAAAAAGACGGTGTAGAACGAGAAACCTCCTCATCCCTGCCACCATCAGTCACAAAATTTTCTGTAGGAACAACATCCTCCACATCCTCTCCAGTGGCCGGCCTACTAGGTCTAGCTGCCTGCCTCATAACCCCATGAGTCAGGTTGACAGGAGCACCTAGACTGTCGCCGACACTCTGAGAATGGGGGGGGGGGTGTGCAGTTTGTTTATTATATGCATCTATGTCTCTTTTCAGTTTTTTCATTTTCATCTCCATATTACGAGATATCTGTTGGTCTATAGTCAAAAAAATTTGTTTATACTCATAATTATACCTGTTAAAGTCTACATGTGACTTGATATTGGTATCCAAAATTTCAATTTCAGCACTCAACTGGTCTATAAATTTCTGATAAAATTTGGCCATTAAGTCCATTAACTCATGTCCATGTCTATCAAACAAACAAATCAGCTCACTATGGAACTCTGAACCAGCTACCAGTCCAGTGGGGTACTGCCAAGAGCGCAAGCCCTTTGGCACAACCCCCACTTTATTACATTCATTAAAATAGGAAATCTCTAACTGAAGCTTCTTTACCTTTAAAGATTTGTGGTCCAAGATCTTCAAAAAGTCCACTAAAGGAGCTTCTGATGTCCCTGTGTCAATAGAGTTTATAACAGCAGTATTTAAAATCTGTTCCAGATTTTGACCCTTTGTCTCCCAATTATTTTTGACTTTGTCCAAAATTCTTGTGTTAAGAGGTTGATAGGTGTGGGTAAGAAAGAAGGCAGGGCTACAAACACCTTCCAGTATGGCCTTTTACCAGGCAAAACAGTTAAATTTGATTGAGCAAAGGATGTAACTAATTGGCTGATTCCTAAAAGAAACAACATATACTGAGTTGAAAAAAGCTATGTCATACTTTATCCAAGACCTTCATGTAGGGAAACAATACAGTCTAAAATACTTAAGCTTGAAAGGCACAGATAATTAATACAAAACAAATAAATTGTGTATTAAGTACTTTCATCTGCACATGGACTTCCTCAAAGTGAAAGTACTTAATATACAGTTTATTAATTTTGTATTAATTATTCACGTGCCTTTCAAGCTTTAGCGTTTGAGAGTTTTTGTTTTAATCTTTGAACTCTGCTTGGCTGTATCGAATACTGGGACAATACAGTCTTGTTGAATAGATAGTTTAAAGCTTTAAAGACGGGGAAATTTGATATTTGGGTGTACATCCTAAGGCTACACAACAGCAAGCCTTAACAGAGACATGGAATGCGCAACTATAAGCCCAAAAACACTTTGAAAATCACATATCCAGCAGCCATACGACCATAAATAAAAGCTGAGGGATGGAGTTACACATGCAGCAGGCTGCTCCTTTCATTGCTGTATTTAAATATATTAACCATGATGCTGTTACATGATGCAAAAAGCGAAACACCTAGACAAGGCAGCCTTTGGTGGAAGGTGTGTTCTCTAACAGATATAATGCATTTTGGCTACACAGGTGTTGGCAAAAAAATATTGTAGATGAGTCTTCAGTAACTAAAAGTCATGCAAAAACATGCAGGGAAATGAAAACGTAATGTCAGGGAGTGCAGGCATGTGGGCATTCAGTTTTCTGCATGTCCTGGCACCCCCAGTATAACCGGATATTGAGGCAATGCAAGCCATACCTTAATTTTTTTTATTATATGCTTAGCTTCATATTTTTGATCTATTCCTCATAAATGTTGGGTTTTCTGGCAGATCTGTGGGGATTGATGTCACAAAGCATTTTTTGTGCTTGCATATATGTCAGTATTTGTAAGTAAGTAGAGGAATGCAAAGTTAGAGCTTGCATCTATGTTTGTGTTTGTGAGTAAGCAGACAGATGCAGATTTACAGCTGTAAGCTGTAACTTGTTTTGAAACGTTTCCATTGCTGGCTTATTTTATTTGTATTTAATCCCTAAATGGTAAATTTAGACCTTTATTTTACAGATGCACTTATTGATAGAGAATATATCAACTCATATTTACATGAAGTGATTTTTTCCAGTGAATTTCCTCACTTTTTGATATATTTTGCATTCATGGCATTTGTGCATCAACCTTTCTGTTTTTTAGAATATTTATTAGGGACAACAGACGTCTGAATTCATTACTTTTTACTAAGAGTGTTGCATCTTTGTGACTCCCATTTCTTTGATTATAAATGCTACAGAGTTTGAAGTGCTTTCCAGTTATTTCGACTGGAGTGTTTTAATATATGAAACATTCCTTGAATGGAACATTATGACATGGTGTTTATTTTGATTAAAGCATTGCTGAGCTTGAAACATTCTTTTCAGTTCATTGGGAATGTTGCAGGATACTGGCATTCATTTTAGTGGAAATATTGTGACATTGCCAGTCATTTCAGCATGATTTTGGTTAGACCATTATGATAGTACACCTGTCATCACTAGGACTGACATTCATTTTCATCAGTATTGTGACAGTGACATTAATTTGTATCAGTTCAGCTTTATTTCAATGGTTTGTTATGACAGCACCATTTTTTCATTGAGTATTATTTGTTCATTGTATTTTGTCTGCCCTGACAGGCTATTGAGTTTCATATGACTGTTGTTGCTGAGAATGCTGTGAATTGTCATTCATTCCTTGCCTGTATTATTCATTTCAGAGGGAATGTTGTACAAGTCCCAGTTGTGTCATTGGCAGTGTTGTGACGTTGCTGTTTATTTCCCTGCAGTGGTGTGACAAGCCTAATGTTTCAGTGGGATTGGTGTGGCACAACCAGTTGTTATAGAAGTGTAGTGAGAGTGCTAACCATTTATTCCAGCAATGATGTTCTGACAGACTATTTGAGAGGGACAGTGGCATTGGGTTCAGTGGGAAATTTGTGGTGGAGCTTTTCATTACAGTAGGACATTTATCACAGTGCCAGCATTTTGAGTTTCAGATGCTGTCCATTCAGTATTAAAAGATGTGAGACTGTTCCCATTTTTAACTTTTTGTCAAAAGGAGAAGGTAAAAAGTGCAAAACTCTTCTTTTCTACATTGTTTTTATTTCATTTGCCTATGCTTGTACCAGAGGTCTTTTGTGTTTAAAAGTGAGCACCTGGACAGCCCTGTCATTCATTTATTCATACTCTGTTGTCTGCTTTATTCTAGTTAGGGTTGCAAGGGAGTCAGAGCTTACCCCAACAAGCAGCAGGTGCAAGCAGAGATGCAGATCTGGATTGGATGCCAGTCGATTATTGGGCAGACTCACATAGTAATTCATACATGGGCAGAAGCACGTAGTAATTCATATATATACTGCACATGCACTTTCAGCAGTTTAGAGGATCACCAGTTCCCCTAACGGCATGTCTTTGGGATGGGATAAGAAACAGCACCTATCAAAATCGCATGTGGCCACAGAAGATACCCCAGGTCAGAATAAATGTGAGGGGCTAACACTGTGAGGCCATCCTTCTTTGTAGTCACGATTTAAAATTCCTCTGCGCACTTCAGCACCCAGTCTTGTTTGATGTCAGTTCATTTTTTGAGGAAGCGTAAACATTTTTCTACTCTATTACTGAACTCTCGGCTATAACTGCCCCTGGTTGACCAGTTTGTTTTCCATGTCTGTTGCTGGTGACAGCCTCTCCCCTACAGCCCAATTCCATCAGAGCTTTTCCTGTGTGTGAGCGAAAGTCTTCTGATTATTTAGGCATTGACCACAAGGCATTGGGGTGAGAGATGGATGGAAGTATAACATTTCCTACTGCTAAGTACTCTTTGCGCTGACCTGTGTGTTGTGCTGGAGCCTGTAGTGGCACATGTGTGTTGTAGCACACTTGCAAGTATCCAGCTCTTATTGTCTGCTCTGGCACTGTTTGTACAGTCCTTGCCTAGGAGTGAAGTTACCCCTTGTCTCCACAGGAGGCATGCAAGGCAATGCCAGAATCCAGTCTCACCAGCTGACAGAGAAGTGTCAGTCTTTGGTCACGTGATCCTCTTCAGCTGACCAGCTGATCCCAGATTAATGGTGGTGTAGACAGCCAACTTGTCCGTGTGCAATAGGACAGTATTAAGAGTAAGCATTTTACCTTAGGCTACAGTGCTCTCTGACTGAGTTAAACTGCATGTATCGGGGAAAACTAACTGAATTTTCCTCAGGAATCTCTCACAATATCAATGACGTATAAAAGTACAATTGACAATTTATGAAGGTGTGTGTGTGTGTGTGTGTGTGTGTGTGTGTGTGTGTGTGTGTGTGTGTGTGTGTGTTTGTCTGAATATTCCTGTATGAATGTCGGGGGTGCCTTTGCCAAGATGGTTCATGGGCTGCCAGGTTGAAGACTACCAGCACCATCACTCCCCCAGGCATTCCCATACATATACAGACAAGTATTCAACATCAAACAAGCCTCCCACAGTCAGTCAGACTTATGGATACACTCACCCATTCACTCCCATGCATGCTGTGACAGATACAGGCACACACACATGCTTTGACAAAAATACACACACTAACACTTCGACCACCACCAGTACCACCTGAACTTAACTGCACTGCAACTGATTCCTTTGGGGTAAATGGGTGATTACCATCTTCTGATGTGTTAACTTTTTCCGACAACTGTGGAAATTTATTTAGCTGAATGAATTGGGAGCTGATGACAGTTTTTGTGAGGGCAGAATGCATGGCTAATTAGCATTAACCACTCCCCATCTTGCCTCATTGCCATGCAACTTGGCCAGTGGGACTGACTACCATGCTAGAACTTCCACTAGTGGGAATCCTCAGTGGTAGGGTGGTATGTGAATTTGAAAGAGTTACTGTGCATGGGAAGCTACTTTTGTTAAGGCTTCCATTTTGTAGTAATACATTCTGAATTCCAGCCACTATTAAACATATTTGTGTGTGTGTGTGTGTGTGTGTGTGTGTGTGTGTGTGTGTGTGTGTGCACGCTCGCGTGTGTGTGTGTGTGTCTGTGTCTGTGTATCAATCAGTCTTTCTTTGCATCTACCTAGATAGCAAGCTATGCATTTATCCAAATGATAGACCTTAGACAAAGAGAGTGATAAAACATATTGGCTGCAAGTAGAAATAAAAGTCATGATTACTAAAAATGAGAAAATTAAGATGAAAGAATAAGAAATTAAATAAAACACTAACCACAGCTAGCTAATCAGAAAGCAACTAGCTAAAACATTACACAATTATAAAACTAACAAATACTTTGGTACCATCTTCTTCCCTGAATTTAAATTGAATGCAGTTTAGTCTTTTTTTAACTTCCCTATGTACAGGTCCTTTTATGAGTTTTCACTCATATATGTGCCTCAGGAGTGGTTTGGTTTGTTTTATTGCTGGCAGTGTTTTCCTATGTGATGACTTGTCTCTTTTCTCCCTGTAGTTGTGCAGCTATAGAGTTAGGATACTTGAGTGAGGGGCATATCTCTCAACCCGTTAGTGCAAGAAATCTGGACAAAGTCTGACATAATGGGGGTGGGGGTCAAAGGCCCAAAAATAGGGGCACATTTTAAATATAAATTTAGAAAGTTGCTCGAATAGCATGATTTGTGTTAGCATGCATTTTCTGAAGGATATGAAATCTGAAACTCAGATGCATGCCATTATTTAGTGACTTTAATCATTAGATCATCCCAATGATTTGTCAAAAAAAACCCCACAATTTTTGTGAGGAACAGACCAAAAATGTGAAGCAAAAATCTGTGAAAATCTGCACAATTGAGAGGTATGGTGGGGTGTGGGGGCCGAATTACTCCCTTCAAAAACTGCTTTGTTTAGATTATTTGAGAAGCCACAGCTTTGTTTTAGTTTGTTTTACTTGGTTGTAGCTGCAGTCATTTTGAACTTTGGGAAAG
Source organism: Protopterus annectens (assembly GCF_019279795.1). NCBI lineage: Eukaryota > Metazoa > Chordata > Ceratodontiformes > Protopteridae > Protopterus > Protopterus annectens. The sequence goes on from NC_056726.1 coordinate 330,603,446, forward strand.
ATAGTGGTAGTGGATGGCAAAATATTGCATAACCCTTACTATACTACTAAATACATCAAAGTATGAAGTGGCACTAAAAAAGTACTTAAGAGGCAGAGTAGTAAATTGCTCACAAGACACAGTGTTTATAAAAACATAGGTAAAATTCCTAACCCCTATTCAGTTACACCTTATATACTTACCACAGTAGTTTGAGGTCAATGGGAAACAGTAACTGAAAAATCAGGAAAAACAGATAAATGTAAGATTTAGGGTCTGGATGTATAATAAATGAAATGTCTTGCACTGTAGAATCATGGAACTCAGTTTAGGACTTGTGTCGAAGATTCACTTTTCATAAAAGTACTGGTTCCCTGTCTTATAGTGTTTTAAGGTAATCTAGGTAAGTTGAAATGTATATAGCTAAGTCTTAGCTTTTTGTTAATTATCAGTGCAGTAGTTGTCACACATGCCATGCCCTCTCGTCTACATGATTTGTAGGAGCAAAGCAAAGACAGGCCTCTTCCTTTGATAAGATATGGCTAATGCCTCCTTTCATTCAGCTGTAAGAATGGTCATCAGAGGCACGCTTGGTTCCATCTCCAGCCTTTTCCTGAGGATATAAAATCTGTTTTGCTAGTTTTCACTCTATATACACAATCTGAATTGTTAACCAGGAGAACCATCTGGGCAAAACCTATTCACAGCGGAGACCTGGAAAGAAAAGCTCTAAATATGTCAATGTAATACAGAGAAGAAAAGCAGAAATTACAATAAATTACCTGCAGGTGTGTGTGTGTGTGTGTGTGAAGGGAATGTGTATGTGTTTGTGTGTATGATGGATGCAGTGCTGTCCTGGCCTGGATTGTTTCCATGTCTTACCCTTATTACTTATCACAACAAATTTCAGCTTTCTATGATGCAGTGGTGTCCTGGCCTGGATTGTTTCCATGTCTTACCCCTATTACTTACCACAACAAGTTTCAGCTTTCTATGATGCAGTGGTATCCTGGCCTGGATTGTTTCCATGTCTTACCCTTATTACTTGTCACAACAAGTTTCATCTTTCTATGATTCAGTGGTGCTCTGGCCTGGATTGATGTTCATCGTATTTCACTGCTGCAGTCATTACACTTGGGTTATCCTGCCGTCAGGCGGGCCTGCAGTCGGCCTGAGTTCCAAAGTCTTGGTCCGGCGTCGGTTGCTGTCGCATCTTCCATGATGTCAGTGCGCCAGTGGTATATAAGAAGCAGCCGACACCATTTTCTTCAGTCCTTCTTGCTGCGCGGTGCCCGAAGCAAAAGCAGTTCACAAGTGCTGGTCGGCCTACTCCTGAGATTTCAAATTCGATTTCAGAACCGAAGTCTTCAATAAAGCTAAGTACCCCATTGGGGAAACTTTTTCTTGCCTCAGACCAATGTCAGTAAAAGTTAATAATTGTATTTCTTGTGGGAAGCAAATACCTCATAAGGATTTTCATTCTTACTGTATTCCATGCCTAGGCCCAGATCACGACGTCACTAGTTTTCGGTTTTGTGCTAGATTTAACAAACGCACTATTAAACGTGAGTTTGACTTTGCTCGCCATTACTTTGGGCGAAGGTTTAATTATACAATGCCATCGGAACAACCGACGATCGGAATGCACAAAAAACGCAAAGATAAAGATAAGGAAAGGCATCCGAGGCCCAAAACTGACGACGAAGCCTCTTCTAGGCCAGTCGCCGGTTCGCAGCCCTTGACACTTGCTGCTTCATAACCACAGGCCACGACTGACTCCCACGTGGAGGTGTCTAGGCCTCTGGATACTCAAGGTGTTGGGCCAACGGAGATTAACCCTTCAGATGGGTCTGGAGCCGCTGAGCAGGCATCGGCTTCTGAGGGTGTTTTCAGGCCTACTCAACTTACCATTGCAACTACAGCCAAGACTAAACCTACATTAAAGACAAAGAAGCAAGTACAGCATTCACCTGGACAGGCCTCCATGCCTAAAAAAAACAGATGCTCAAAATGGCCAAAGACTTGATAACTCTGATCAGGGGTTCCCATCCCCCTCCTGATAAAAGGCCTAGGCAGGATACAGACTATGATTCCTCTGACCAGGTTTCAATATATTCTGATTCCTCTTCAGACCAGGTATATTCTTTACCCCCCTATGAGGATTCTGATGCTGAAGAATCTATTCCTTCAGCCTCTCCTCCTGAGGATTACTCTTTTGGGTAAAGTTTACATACCATGAGGGAGCATTTCCATTGGGAGGGCCAGGATTACTCAAAATCCAAGAAAAGGCTCATAGACTTTCTTTTACTGCCTCAGCACAGGCCCCTTGCTATTCCGCCAGTGTGGGACATTGTGGATGATGTGTTCTCTGAATTTAGTTTAAATCCTGATTCTTTACTCCCAGCTCCAGTCAAGCCAGACAGGTACTACAGAGTCCCTGACTCTCACAAATTTCTTTATAAAAACTCTGTTGCTGACCCAGAAACTATTTCCCTGGGTCCCAAAGGGGTTAAGGCTTCCACGGCTAAGAATCCAGTTCCCTCGGATAGGGACTCTAGAGCATTAGACAGATGGGGAAAGAAAGTTTACACCTCTGCAACTTTAGCAGTGAGGGCTCTAAATTGCCAGTTTCACATGCTTAAATATCAACAATACTTACTGTCTCAATTAAAACAGAAAATGAGTACAAATGCAGAACAACCTGACTATAAGGAAATGCAGGATTTATTGCATGCAGCTGAACAAGTGGGAAAGCATACTTTGCAATGTGGTTTTGATTCATTAGAAGTTTCTTGTAGAGCAGCAGTTACAGGATCTGTGATTAGAAGGCATCCCTGGTTAAAAGAACAAAGTTTACCAGATCATGTTAAGGCAAAATTATTGGATGCTCCTTTGCAGCAAGATAATTTATTTCGTATTAAGGCAGAAGAGGTATTAAAGAAAGTGGAGGATAAGGCAGAATCTATGCAAATAGTGAAGGATTTCTTACAGGTACAGCCACCACGATTTAGCAGAAATTGGCCTACAGATAATTGGTCCTTTCCAGTGTCGGGCCACAAAGAGGCAGATACAGATGCCCAAGAGGCAGATCTCAGCCACAAGGCTCTTACAGACCACGACAGTGGGGTGCTTCAAACCCAAAAGGAGGTGAGGACAAGTCACAACCTTACAGGAAACAGTCCCAATGATTTCCCCATTCCAATGCCAAACTCTTCATTTTGGCAGCTCCCTTAGGGGGGAAACTAGCACTTTTTTCCTCAAAACTGGCAAGCAATCACCAAGACAAATGGGTGCTGAATATTGTGTCTCATGGTTACAGGTTCCACTTTCACACTTTTCCAAGGCTAAAAGGAATGCCAGACCTGCCACAAAATCAATGGGCAGAGGCACAAAAACAAATTACAGCTCTCATGGTCATGAGAGCTCTTCAAAAAGTACCACAGCAGGAAAAAGGACAAGGATTTTACTCAAGACTCTTCCTGGTACCCAGAAAGGGCAAAGCCTGGAGACCCATTCTAGACCTTTCCACTCTAAATACTTACCTGGATGTTCCAAAATTCAAAATGCTGACACTACAGCAGCTTCTTCCCATGTTGGGCAAGAAAGCTTGGCTTGTTACTTTGGACCTTAAAGAGGCATACCTGCATGTCCCGATCAGACAAAATTGCAGAAGATACCTCAGATTCATAGCTGGTTTAATGCACTACCAATTCTCTGCACTGCCCTTTGACTTATCTACTGTGCCCAGGGTCTTTACCAAGTGCCTGGCACCAGTAATTGCATTTTGCAGACAAAAAGGAATTCAAATATATCCCTATCTGGACGACTGCCTGATTCAAGCAGAGAGCAAGGACATTCTTCTACAGCATCTGGCGTTCGTAAAAAGATTGTTAAGTTGCCTAGGGTACACAGTAAACGAAAATAAATCAAAACTCGTGCCCTCACAAGAGATAATATTCCCGGGTGCCAGCTTAAATATAACGGCCCAGATGGCTTATCTCATGCCAGACAAACAAGGACAACTGACTCAGTATTTTCAGTTGATGGCAACAAAGTCCCAACTCCCTGCAAGAAAAATTCTGCAGGCCTTCAAGACTGCATATGAGGAATTTACAATGGTACCTAAAAAGTGTTTGGTCTCAACATTCTCACAGCTTGGAGACAGTAATACCACTAATTCCCTGCCTACAACAGGAGTTTCGATGGTGGGCACAGGCATGTCACATCAACAAGGGTCAGCCTTTCACTCTTCCCACAGCCAGGCAGACTTTAACAACAGACACCTCGGATTATGCCTGGGGAGCACACATGGCAGGAAAATGTATTCAGGGCAAATGGACCACAGACCAAATGCATCTTCACATCAATCAAAAAGAGATGTTGGCTGTGCAAAATGCCCTTACAACTTTCAAGGATCTTCTGCATCCAGGACAATTACTATTAAAGATGGACAACACCACTGTAATGTGGTACATAAACAAACAAGGGGGCACTCATTCTTACCCCCTATGCAGACAAGCCATGACCTTGTGGAACACAGCTCTAACCTATCAAGTTCATCTGCAAGCACAATTAATGCCAGGAAAGAAAAACACTCTGGCAGACGACTTAAGCAGAAACATCATGGATCCTCATGAGTGGAAATTAAATCCACAAGTCTTCAGCATGATAATGCAAAAATGGGGGTGCCCGGATATAGATCTCTTTGCCTCACAACTGAATTACCAACTACAAAAATTCTGCACAAGGACTTACCAAACACAAGCATGGAAAGTGGATGCTCTTTCGTTCAGCTGGAAAAGCCTAAATGTTTATGCATTCCCACCTCTGCCTCTCCTTACAAAGGTACTCCTAAAAGCCAGACAAGAAAAAACACAGATGATTGTGATTGCTCCAGACTGGCCACGCCAGCATTGGTACCCAATCTTAAAGAACTTAGCTCAAAGCCCACCTTGGATTTTGCCTCAATTTCCACACCTTCTGACTCCGCAAAACAATCGGATACTGCACAGTCAGCTCAAAACCTTAAACCTGGCTGCATGGCAGATTCAGTAGCCAAACAGACAACTTCTCTCTCTAAAGCTGTTATGGATGTCATTTTGGAGGCCAAGAGGCCTAGCACCAGGAAATCTTATTCAGAAATGTGGAAGAGATTCTGTGCCTGGAACAAAACCTTGATCTTCTGGTCCCCAACATTCCTCAGATACTACAATACTTGACTGAGATGCTGGACAAAGGACTATCCTTCTCATCCATTAAGATTCACGCTTCTGCCTTCTCGGCTCATTACAACACAGATCCTCCTATTTTCTCTCACCCATTGCTAAAGCAGTACCTCAGAGGGGCTAAAAACATAAGACCGCCCCGGAGAGCACGAACACCAACTTGGGACCTCAATTTCGTTTTGGAAAAGCTCACTTTGCCTCCTTTTGAACCAGCCAATTCAGCAGAGTTAAAATATATATCATGGAAAACTGCTCTGCTTCTGGCAATAACCTCAGCGCGAAGAGTCTCAGAACTGCAGGCACTAATGGCAGTGGAGCCTTTCATCATTTTCCACCAAGACAGGGTTTCTTTAAGAACAAACCCTACCTTTATGCCTAAGGTGGTATCCAGTGTGGCTCTTAACCAATCTATTCACTTGCCAGCATTTTATCCAAATCCCCAGAATAAAGGGGAGAGACTTCTGCATCCCTTAGACATACACAGGCAATTGTGCTTCTGCTTGGACAAAACAAATGCCTTCAGAAAATCTGAACAATTGTTTGTATCATATGCTGCAGGATCACAGGGAAAGGCTATTTCAAAGCAGACCATTTCAAAGTGGATAGGACACTGTATCCGGTTCTGCTACACACAACATGGGAAACCTGTACCTAGTAATATTAGACCACATTCCACCAGGGCAACTGCCACTTCTACTGCCTACCTTAGATGAGTACCTACCAAAGATATCTTGGAAGCTGCAACTTAGAGTTCAGTGCACACCTTTAAAAAGCATTACCACTTGCCTCTTTACTCTAGATCCAAAGCTGGCTTTGCCACTGCAGTGCTGCAGGGCCTCATAGCCACACCAAATCCTCTATAGAACCAGCCACCCAAACTCAGCTTTGGGATTCTACCCAAGTGTAATGACTGCAGCAGTGAAACACGATGAACATAGTACAGTTTTGTACCTACCATAAATGTAGATGTTCGAGTGTCTTCACTGCTGCAGTCCAGGTTACCCACCCGCCAGCCCATCTTTCTTATCTGGGACTAACCTATACTACCTATGTGGTGTATTTGCTGGTTACTGAAGGTTTTATTTTTACCTTTTTTGTATGTTTTATTAGCAATATGTATTGCCTACCATTTTTGGGGGCACCTGACATCTGGGGCAAGAAAAACTGAAGAAAATGGCGTTGGCTGCTTCTTATATACCCCTGGTGCACTGACGTCAGGGAAGATGCGACAGCAACCGACGCCGGACCAAGACTTTGGAACTCAGGCCGACTGCGGGCCCGCCTGACGGCAGGATAACCCAAGTGTAATGACTGCAGCAGTGAAGACACTCGAACATCTACATTTATGGTAGGTACAAAACTGTACTTTTCCATGTCTTACGCCTATTACTTACCACAACAAGTTTCAGCTTTCTGTGATGCAGTGGTGTCCCAGCCTGGATTGTTTCCATGTCTTACCCCTATTAATTACCACAACAAGTTTCAGTTTTCTGTGATGCAGTGGTGTCCTGGCCTGGATTGTTTCCATGTCTTACCCCTATTACTTACCACAACAAGTTTCAGTTTTCTGTGATGCAGTGGTGTCCTGGCCTGGATTGTTTCCATGTCTTACCCCTATTACTTACCACAAGTTTCAGCTTTCTATGATGCAGTGGTCTCCTGGCCTGGATTGTTTCCATGTCTTACCCCTATTACTTACCACAACAAGATTGACCTTTCTGTGACCTTGCCCATGATACAGTCAGTATTTGTCTGATGTGCAGGTAAATGGCCAATCCACAAAGACCATTTTCAGCCATGGCCCACCAGAGTTGATGCTTATTGAAGTAATACAACTGATGTTTTATAAAATATGAAAAATTTTAATTGTTAATATAGTGTATCAAACTAAACTCTGGCGTGGTCATGTCTAAAATGAGTAGTGCAAAGAATGTGGTTAACACTGCTTTCTAATGGAAGGTTTCATGTTATAGTTTGGTGAATTTTATGCATAGTAGAATGCAAAATGCAGGACTTGAATCTGAGATGTGAAGGGAACTAAGAAAAATGCAGACCACTGTTAAAATAATGAAAGCCTCTGGAGTATCTCATGTTAAGGAAGAAACAAGAACATTAAAAGGGCATATGAAACACATACAAACTGTGAATAAAACGCAAATGAAGACACAAGGCAAATAGATCCACTCCCAAGTGTTTTATTTAGCACTTTCATTCATAAAATACAAACTTCTTCAGAATAAACCCTTTGTAAAGTCATAACAGTTTTAAATACTGTAACATCAGAAGTAATGTATGTATAGGCAGTTCAGCATACTGATCCTATTTGTCCTGTTTCAAGACTTGGTGTGGGTTAGAGACTTTACTGAATAATATACAGATGTGTCACATGTATATCTGCTTCATGGAATTTGAGTCCCATTTTACCTTAACTGCTTGCCCACTTCCAAAAAGTAAGGAAATGTAGTAATTGGTGCAATTTCACATTGTGTAAGCAATTTACTTTTAATTGTTGGTAACTTCAAAATTTGTCACTGCATTGAGGTGACCATTGTTAAAGAGAGGAACAATTTGGACATTTTAACAAGCTCCATAATGCTGAGCCCTTGTGGACCCCCACATGCTCAATTAAGCAGCCAGTTCCTTAATTTAACCTTCTCACCTTGTCATTGCATTTGTCCCCCACTGGGAGTCAAAATGCAAGTGGTGGGATTGCATGTTGTTGTGACTAAATGAAAGACATTCTGCAGTACTAGGACAGCAGCGCAAAACAGTGTAAAAGTTGGTCTTATTCTGTACAATAATCAATGAAACTTCTGTGATCCATTTGTAGAAAACTTGAGGTGCTCACAATTCACATTATTTTTCAAAGTAAGGCATAACAGCTTATCAGTAGTATTTTAAATATATGTTCTTGCTTTTTGTACAGTGAAACCTAATATTTGGTTTAAAAACAGAATAGAAAAAAATGTTGGCAACACCATTTATGGGATGTGTTCTTTTTTGTGGAAAAAATGTACACATTATTTATTAAAACCAACCATAATAGGGCTGTATGGATCAATTCAACTCTCCAAGTATTCGTAGTGTTACACTTACATTTTGCTCCGTAACATGTGGTACTTACTGCAAGATGCTGAAATTCCCTTTCCACCAAAAATGCAAAAATCAGTCCGTGGGAGACCGCAACCACACAGTTTATTGTATTAACGTCAGTAAAATACAAATACAATGTTTTCATCAGCATAGATCGTTGACTTCTTCAGATACATAAGTGGGTTGCCCTAACCAAACATTTATACTGTGCTGCAATCAATTAAAATCTTTGTTTAATTAAAATTTAAAGGAATAAAACCAAATTCTCTGTTCAAGTGCTGTTAAATTAGTATCCATGTTAAAAATATATGAATAATACATTTAAAATGTAAAGACTTAATATATACAACCACCTTAAGCACCAATAATAAAATAAAAAGTTTATATCAAAAATAATAAAATTTATATTGAATATTGCTTACAGACCCCTTAATGTTTGTTAAAGAAAAACAATTTCACAGCATACCAGCTTTCTGTTTTAGCAATGGTGTAATAGATATAGTGTCATTCAAGCCAGGTATTTTGTTTGCTTCTAGGAGAATTTGCCAATAGGTTTCCCTGTGCTCTAATCTGATCTCCCAGGAACCCCCTCTGTTGTCTCGGTGCATAATCTCTAATACAAAAAATTCAAACCTGGCCTGATGGCATGTCAAGGTATGCCGAAACAGGACATTATTAGGATTTTGTTTCTGTACTTCATATGAATGTTCATATATCCTTCTCTTCTGATGTCTTTCTGTTTTGCCGACATAAAACCCTTGACATTTTTGACAAGTGGCTATATATATCAGCCCTTGACTATTGCAGTTGGAATAAGTTGATGCCCTTATCCATCTATTTCTAGCTGCAATGTATATTTTATCAGTATGTGATATATATTTACATTGTGAACAGGCTCCACACCTATAAGTACCTTTACGTTGATTTGAAAATCCATTGACACAGGGTTCATATTCCAATATATTCTTAATATTGTTCCCTTTACAGAACACAGTTCTTACTGTTTTTCCTTTTAGGTTGCTAAGATCAGTAATGTCCCAGAAACTTTCCCATTCTTTTTCTATTATTTTCCTAATAATACCAGAGTTGGCACTATATTTGGTGACAAAAACTTTATTAAACCCATTTGTAAAATCATGTTGCCCACCTGCTCTCGTAGATTTTTCTACCTTGCCTGTGCCCAAAATAGGTTTATATTTGGTATTCCTACCATCCATAACCTCCTTATGGATACTTGAAATAAATTCCTCAGGGTATCCTCTCTCCTGAAACATCCTCGTAAGTTTTGAACATTCTTGTTTGTAATCCAAGTCATCAGAAGTCATGCGTGATGCCCTTACAAATTGGCCTTTGACTATGCCCTTCTTCTGATGTCTTGGATGAGAGCTATTGTAATGGATGTAACTATTGGAGAAAGTAGGTTTCCTGTAGATGGTAGATTTGAAACCAGTATCCTGCACACTCAAGGATACATCCAAATAATTAACCTGCTGGGTATTAACCTGGTATGTAAAGGTCAAAAAATCTGTGGTGGAATTTAAATATTTTATAAATTCCTCTATTGAACTTGTCATACCTGTCCAAAAAATACAGATATCATCCAGAAATCTAGAATAAAATATCCAATTTTTATTGTATTCGCTATTTAATATGTACTTCTTTTCCCATACTGACAGAATTATGTCAGCATAGGTTGGGGCACAGTTAGCACACATAGCCACCCCTGATATCTGTTTAAAATATTCCCCAGAAAAATATATGAAATTATTGTGCAATACTAAATCCGCTTATTCCATAACAAGAAAGATGTCATTATCACTGGCCCGTGGGTTGTCTCTCATAGCTTCTTCTAACCAGTGTAGTCCCTTCTCATGCAGTATAACAGAAAAAAGGTCGACCACATCTATGGTAAGAAATTGTAAATTAGGAACATTGAAATCGGGAATGATTTTACCCAAAAACTCTCAGGAGTCCTTAAGTAAATGCTGCTCCTTGCCCCACAATTGTTTAAGCTTCCAATCCAGGAACTTAGATTAAGGGGATATCTTGGATCCCTGGGCAGAGACAATAGGCCTCAATGGTGGATTCTCGACATCTTTGTGTATTTTTGGTACTCCGAATATTGTAGGTACCCTGGGATTCTCATTTTCAAGATGTGTATATGTACTGAAGTCTATCACCCCTTGATCAAATAAGTCCTTAATGGATAGATCTATTTTTTTGTATGAAATATTAATCTCATTAATTGATACCGGTCTATAACGTGTGTCATCATATAAGATGGCATACATTTTACCTTCATACAGTATTTTATCCATAAGGACTATGCCACCCCCTTTGTCTGGTTCCATGACCCTGATATTGGGGTTGTGGCCTAATTCAATTCTTATCAGACATTTTATGGCATTGAGAAAGGCTAGTATTAGCCGAAACTGGTTTAGCAGTGGTTGTTACCACTGCTATCATGGTTGATGGAACTATGTTGAATAAACAATAATTTTTTAACAATCCTGTATGTGCTGGTCCGTTTTTGGTGGATTGACTAATTCAAGGAGTAAATCATGTTCAGCTGTTCTTAGATTCGGTACAAATCTATTGTATCTATTTATATTTCTGATTTGTTTCTCAATTCTAGTTTCAAGATTTCTCAACTGGGGATGTATAGGCGGATTAAAAGTACTGGACCTGTTAGGGGTGGAGGTGTCTACATGGTGGGTTTCAGATCCAAATAGGTTTTCCAAATTTAGCTTTCTAATAAAGATTTTTAGGTCCCTAATAACTTTAGTAATATTACTATTACGTTGAGGGACATATTTAAAGCCCTTGGTGAATAGGCTAAAAAATGTATCCGTGACCAAGAAATCACTGTAATTATATATGTGAAAACCTGCCCGACTAATGACTTGAAAATTATCTCCCTCATAGTCTGTAACTATAGGGGGTACAGTGTTTACCATTTCTGATTCCTGTTCCTGTTGAACCCCCCTCCTCCCCTGTAGGGGTAATTTCCCTGGTAAAAATGGTTAGAATCTTGGTTGTTACGTTGATTGCGAATCCTCTCGGACCGCCTTGGGAGAGGTTCCTGTGCCTCATGATTATCACTAATTCTATCACCCCCCTCCCCAGGGTTGTCCACATCAAAAACTGAGTCCCCAAAATTGGGGTTATTAGTATCATGACCATCCCTGTAATAACCAGAGCGTGTAGGAGGGGGTGCTGGATATTGCAAGCCTTCCTGGTATTCTTTGATGTCCCTATTTAAGTTTTTATATTTTCTATTAAGGATTTCTTGACATCTTTTGTCAAGCTGCACCCTGATGTCATAGTATTTCTTCTTTTCCTGTTCTGCAGTAAACAATAAATCGTTAACCACAATGTTGTTGTATCTCTCTATATCACAATGAAGTTTGCAAATTTCTTTTTCGTTTTTATTTATAATGGCTTGGGCTATTTCCAAACCACAATTGTCAAAGGCTCTCACAAGTTCTTTATGAAAGTCACTGCCAACAATAACATTGTTAGGGTATTTGAATATCCTTAGTCCCTTGGGCACTATTCGTTTCTTACGACATTCATGCAGGTACATGTTATCCAATTGTAAACTTTTGTACCTGTAGAGAACTGTTTGCAGTGCCTCTATAGTGTCTGAATATGTAGCGTTGTTGTCAGCAGTTGTTGAGCCCCTTCCAATGTTGTCAAAATTCGGTTTGAACTGAAGCCATTCCTGGAATGTCGACTGAGGCAATGTGTTGTTAATATTTCCCTTCGGTGAAGAGTTATCCCTAGAAATGCTATTGGAACGTAAAACATGAGGGGCATGAAAAAAGTTAGCTGAAGAATCAGAATGGATTCCAGCGTCTGGTATTCGGACCGTACCATTGTCGTTCTGTAATGAAGGTGGATCTCTGGTCCTGGTAGATTCCTGTTGAGAAAAACCACTATGTCCAGAAATAAAGGATTTGAGCCCTTGGCTCAAAGGCATTAATATTTCTATCAGTTGAGTCAACTGTCCTGCCAGTTTGCGAATTTCGCCAACTTCAGACCGAAAAGTTTGGTCTGATAATTCTGTGGATTTGGTCTCCCCTCCACAAGTCTCCATATTATCAAACCAAACAAAATGGAGGCTCTACTGATATGTAAATCCACCAAAAATGCAAAAATCAGTCAGTGGGAGACCACAACCACACAGTTTATTGTATTAACATCAGTAAAATACAAATACAACGTTTTCGTCAGCATAGAAATTCCCTTTCCCCCTTTCATTTAAATTGTATGTGGGCATTCAGTGTAAAGGTAGTTTGGTGATGCATCTGTAGACTTGATGGGGACATCTTCATTAAAGTTTGCAGATGCATCCTCTACTCTATCAATACAGGGACATCACCTAGGGAATGCAGTAGATTTTGGTGAGCATGTCCTTAATGAAACATTTATAAAGTTCTTATTAAGAAATCTGCCATATTGATTTGGAGTAATAGGAAGAAAATGCATTATGGCAGTTAAGAAGACACCCCCCCAGACACACACAAATATAATATATGTATATATATATATATATATATATATATATATATATATATATATATATATATATATATATACATATATCTATATATATGTATGTATATACATACATATACACACATATATATATATATATATATATATATATGTATATATATATATATATATATATATATATATACGTATATATATATATATATATATATAAACACACACATACAGATAGATAGATATAGATATACATATACACATATATAAGAGTGTGTGTGTGGGTGCATTTGTGTGCATCTCTCACACGTATACCATACATATCCAGCCAAAGTACGTGTTTGAGCATGCCACCACATGAAAGTACATGACATGCTAAAGTAGTATTGCTGTTTTTCAAAGGAAAAGTAATTCAAGTTGCAAGACTGTAATTCTACACAAGGTTTTATCCAGGTACAGTCTACATAAACCATGCTGTAGAAATCCATTTTTAAAGTGACAGCATTTTGGCCAGGATGGCACTGTGGTTAGCATTGCTACCTCCTAGTAGTTGGATCTTCAGCTTGTTCCCTGGTAGGGTGCTTTCTTTGCAGAGTCTGCATGTCCTTCCTATATCTGTGGACTTTCAGTGGGTGCTTTGATTTCCATGCCATCCCAAAGACAAGCTGTAGATAAATTGACATTCCTTCACATCTCCCATAGTTGTTTGTATCTTATGTTAGTGAGTGATTGTGTCTGTTCTGTGATAGACTGATGTTCTGTCCAGGGTTAGTTCCAATGCGTACATCCATTGAGTGTCATTGTAAGCTTTTAGCTCAGCTAAGTCCCTGTAGTAGATAAAGCACGTATTATAGAATGAAAGAGTGAGTAAACACTTCGCCTTGCATAAGGGCAGCAAGTCTCCTAACTTCAAAATGTAAATTAGATGAAACTGACATAACTGTTATATTAGTTGTTATCTAACTAAAATCTAATCTTAAAGTTGTAGCCCATGTGCTACATTTTTACTCTGTATTTAAATGTATACCAAAGACAATAGGACAGTTATGCTACCCTCCTCCTTGGGAGGAGATGGATAGTAGCTTGGAAGCAGATATGTAGTCCTAGAAATCATGCCTTCCTGAATACACTCCACTGGTTACACTGCATATATGCATTGCCATGTGGTGTTCTTCATTCAGCCAGGAAACAACTTTTCTTTAGTTTATATGTTTACACACAGACATGCTATGTTGCGACACAGTTTATGTATTTTACAAATGATCTCGGCTGGCTAGTGGAATGTTATTAATTATTCAAAAAATATTGCATGCTGAGGTTAAGTATTATAGTGCTACAGAAAGGTTGGTGTGACAATTTTATTATATTGCAACAATTTTTTTCTATAAAACTGCTTTCTAATTGATTAAGTCTAACTTTTCATCACAGTGGCAGTACTGAGATTCTGTAGCAGTAATGTGTTTCAGACTCAAACTATAGTCAAAGTAATACCAATTTAGATTATAAGGAACAGCCTATTTACTAATAAGAAAAAATATTTTTATGTACTGTTGAGTGTCATGTGAATTCCACTTTTGATATACAGCATGTTTCCTTAGGTTTTACTGTTCACATCTGGATGCTTGAGTGTCCCATGTGTCTAATATTCATTGCCTTATTTAAATGCATTGTGTCTGGTATGCAGTGTTTTTGTGGCTGGGAATTGGAGCAAATTATCTTAAAAGCTTTGGAGAAGTATGGAAAAAACTTGCCTTCCTGAGGACAGATCATAAACCACCTGTAACCAGGATCAATTAATCCATGTGATCAGCCATGAATACAATACTTCAGTTGTGGAGAGCATGCCAGGATTTTTGCTGTAAAATGTTTTTACTGCTACAAACTTTTTGAAGTAAGCATTGCAGGAGACCATTTTTCTCAATGAATCAGTGATTTCTTAGCTACAAAATTGGTTATCCCTGTTTCCCCCTCCGTTTGAAGTTAAATACGCTCTCTTGCGTTATGTTGGAATGTTGTTAACTGTATGTTTGAAATAAAAAATATAATGTAAGGTGCAGCGTTAAACAGATGAACAAGTAACCATATGAAAAATTAACCCCCAAGGGGGTCCGATAGAGTTTAATATGATTTATTAAAGCAACCTGAGCTGGGTAACCACATTTTATGAAAAGAATGGATTCCAAAATCGTCAGTCACATAAGAAAAATGTTTGCATGTGGCTGAGATGTTTCAATTTGTATATGGAATGTTAGTAACCACTAATTCACTGTTTACGGTTCCAGAGGTAAAGCTGATAACATGAAAGGTATTTTCCACTGGAATACTTAAAAAATCTTCTTGAAAATTACAGTTTCTTCCTTCAACCAGGGTAACTTCCCCACTGAAAGAACCAATAGGAACTTGTCAGCCACATGCAAACGTTTTTCTTATGTGACTGAAGATTTTGGAATTTTATTATATTATATAATAATTGTATTACAGGAAGTTTTGAAAATTAAATGTTTTTGAGATATCTTTGCGGTCTGCCCACCCAGAGTATCTCCCACTACCTATGTTTTGGAGTCCTCATGTATCATCACTCTTAACCCCTTACTGCAGCTTACACCAGCTGGTCTTTGCCTCTGTTAAGGCCTTTGCCCTTGCTGTTTCCACCAGTCTGTGAAGAAGAACCTTTTTCCTCCTTTAGCATTCCTTACATGAAGAATGGCACCATTTTGAAGGAAGCACACCATCATTCCTGCTTCAGCGTAATGCCCTTGTTTTGGATATGCACTCCTGGAGTCCTGCATTAGTGATCATTCTAAGAAGCCCCCAAGTTGTTGGCATCTTGGCAGAAGCCTCAAAAACTCTCCAGTAGAGAAAAGAGAACAGGCCCCAAGTTACTTCAACCCCCCCCCCCCCCCACCATGCTGGCAGTATCGGTGTTTCAGGTTCATTCTTAAGCATGAAACAGCAACAGTGTGATTTCATGCTGTGTTAGTGTACCAAGAGCTGGCCCCCTGACCATTAAACTTGAAAGTAATGCATAGAGTCCTCATATTAGTGTCTGAATTTTTGTTACAGATCTTTAACCTGAAAGGGATAGTTGTTTTTCTGTAGCATCTTGCCTTCCATTGGTGCTGTATGGTTCATTTTATATGGTTGGGCTTTTTCCTTCTTTTTGCCATTTATGTATCATATTTTGATATAGTTTGCTAGCCTGACTTTGTTTTTGTACAGAGGTGTTGCCACTTTTAATGAAGGAATATACCTGCTTAACAAGAAAATTGTAATTAGTAATTTAGTGCTTTTTCTTTAATGTTGTGCTCATGATTATTAAAACATTGCCAAAATGTGGCCTCCTTTAAAGTCTGCAAAGTACTCTCAGGTGAAACACAAGACTGACATTACATGGCATGATGGTGAAAGGTATGTCTTCTTATGGACTAAAGGAGCAGATCATGGTCTGAGAAGGAGCGCTTAAGTATTGGTGTCATTCAAAGGGGATCCAATGCCTGTCAGCCTGGGATGACATGCTCGACAAGCCACGATGCTTCGCTAGGGACTGTTTGCACCTGTCACCCCTGGGCTTTCGGATATTGGCAAAGGCTCTTGCCACCCCCATAGTGCCTTTTTTAGGCAAGGCTCAAAAGACAAACCACCTCCATAGGTATCACAAGGGATAAGAAACTAAGAGTAATGCTACTCAATGCCAGAAGTCTAAACCTCAAGATGCACGCACTCAAAACTCTCCTTAGCATGGAGAACATCGATATCTGTGCAGTAACAGAAACCTGGTTCAAGGCTCCCGAGAGCACCCCAGCACTACTAGGTTATACCTCATACCATGTTTTTCGGCCCCAAAACTTGGACTGAACCACAAAACGAGGGGGAGTATCAATATTTGTCAAAGATACCCACACCTCTAGGTTGGTGGCACAGCACGAAGCATCAGAGACTATCCATGTGCAACTAACAGTGGGTAAAACTGCCTTCCAGTTTATAGCCTGCTACAGACCACCCTCCCAAACCCAGGAACCCCACTCGGCCTTCCTGTGAACACTGGAAAATATGAAGGTCTCCCCAAACACCATTATATTGGGCGACTTCAACTATCCAAACATAGACTGGGAGCATTACTCTAGCTCCAACACCCTAGCCCAAAGGTTCCTAGAATTTATAAACTCAAATGCTATGGAACAGCTTGTTACCACTCCCACAAGAGGGGAAAACATACTGGACCTGATCATCACCAACATGGCGACTCTATGCTCCAGACTAGAAGTGTATCCCTCACTGGTAAGATCAGACCATAAACTAATCTCACTAGATATTCACATCCCGACCCCAGCCCCTGCCCAGAAAAACACAGTGAAAAACTTCTCTAAAGCAAATTTCACACTCCTCAAAACCGAGGTGGAATCCTTCAAAGCCCCCGGGCCTGTGGAAAATACGGCCCAGACCGCAGAATCCTTTATAAACGCATTCTATGAACACCTTCAGGAATGCATGGATCATGCAATCCCAAACAAAAAAAACAAAACATTGTTCTGTGCCTCACCAAAGTCCAGTCAAATAAACAAAGTAAATATCCAAAAACCAATAAGACTGGACACTGCTCGAATACCAACTCCTTCTATTTATTAAAAATAGACATACAAGTGATGAGCGCTTTCGGGCCTCTGCCCTTCATCAGATAAAGCATCTCCCAAAACCAAACATTTTAAAACAAGTACAAACCAATAAAAAGTCAGTAAAAATCAGTAAAAAACCCGCCTGTTCTTAAGGGCGGGTCTCATAGGAATGACTTCATTAAGCCCAGGACTCCTGTGTGCCATAAACTCAATTATCCATTTAGATTCAGCTAGCTCTGTTAATTGTTTAATGTCTCCCCCTCTTTTGTTCAACTTCACATTCACTATCACTTTAAACTTGAAACTATGTGTAGGATGAGCTGCCAAGTGTCTATATAATGCATTGCGTGTGTCTCCATTTCTAATCGAAGAGAGGTGCTGCAAGACCCTAACTTTAAACATACAGTTGGTCTTGCCCACATAAAAACTTGTGCAGGATTGACACTCAGCCAAATAAACCACATCAGTGGTTCTACATGTTGCTCTCCCTTTCAAATCAAACAATCTTCCAGTCATTGGATGTATAAAAACACCCCTACTATCTACATAAGCACACGCCTTGCATAGCCCACATGGAAAAGTGCCCTGTTTAGTGATGGCCAGATTATCCATACTGGTCTTTGTCTTATCCCTACAAAGTAAATCTTTCAAGTTTTTATTTCTTTTATATCTAAAAACCGGTTTATCACCTAGCATACCCTTCAAACTTACATCACTAGTTAAAATGTTCCAATTCCCTCTGATCAGTGCAAAAACATCACCTATATTACTGCCATAAGTTAGGTATAAACCATGGCTGAGAACCGTTGATACAGGCACAGGCTCACAACATGACAGGGCCAGTGGACATGATTCTAGGTTGACACTAACTTATGGCAGTAATAGTCCTGGGCTTAATGAAGTCATTCCTATGAGACCCGCCCTTAAGAACAGGCGGGTTTTTTACTGATTTTTACTGACTTTTTATTGGTTTGTACTTGTTTTAAATGTTTGGTTTTGGGAGATGCTTTATCTGATGAAGGGCAGAGGCCCGAAAGCGCTCATCACTTATATGTCTATTTTTAATAAATAGAAGGAGTTGGTATTCGAGCAGTGTCCAGTCTTATTGGTTTTTGAATCCCAAACAAAACCAAGACCCAATCCTCCAAAGGCAGGCATCCTGTCTGGTGGACCCCAGCCATAAACAAACTATGCAATAGAAGGAGGAAGCTACTACATGATAGAGCAAAATCCCAAAAAGGGAAGGCATCTCTGATCAGTATTAGCAAAAAACTATGGGCACTCATAAAATCATCTAAGGCCAGCTTCGAGAGAAAAATTGCACAGGACACTAAGGATAATCACAAGGCTTTCTTTAGTTATGTTAGGAACCTGGGTGGGAATTCCCAGATATGCTCAGAATTAGTCCAAAATGACAAAAAATAAACCGAACCCACAGACATTGCCAACATCCTAGCTGACAGGTTCAGTGCAAACTTCTCCCCCACCAAAAGGGCAAATATCTATCCCAGCAGAGTGCTGCCCCCCTGACATCTCAGATGCTCAGGTAAGAGCCGCCCTCTCCAAAGCAAAAAACACAGAATCAATGGGACCAGACAGTGTCCCGGGCTGCGTCCTACATGAACTCCAAGAAGAACTAAACCCAAACATAAAACTACTGTTCAATCTCAGTCTTACTACAGGATATGTACCCAAAGAGTGGCGTACAGCAACAGTGGTCCCTCTCCACAAAGGTGGTGCCTCAATGGATCCTGGAAACTATCGCCCCATAAGCCTGACTAGCTTGGTCTGCAAAGCTATGGAAAGGATCATTATGGACCTCATAAATAAAGATATTGGGGAACTACAGACACTGGATCCTACCCAGTTCAGCTTTATTAAGGGCAGATCCTGTCTCTTAAACCTGGTTGATTTCTTTGAAACATTCACCAAGGCCATTGACGAGGGCAAGGAGGTCCACACAGCCTACCTGGACCTCGCAAAAGCCTTCGATACAATACCCCACTCGGGCATTATAGATAAGCTCACCAGCTTAAATATAAACCCCTATGTCACTAGATGGGTTGCAAACTGGCTCAAGGACAGAACCCACATGGTTAGAATTGCTGGAGCCATGTCAGACTCCAAACCAGTTACAAGTGGCATCCCACAAGACTCAGTCCTGGGACCTCTCTTGTTCGGTATATGTTTCTCAGAGGTACAGGCCAACACAGAAAGACTGTGGCTGACCAAGTTCGCAGATGACTGCAAACTGGGCGCCATAATCGACTCTCCAGCCGACACAAGCATCCTCCAAAAGGGCCTCATAGAAACAGACAACTGGTGCCAGAGCCATGGCCTCAAGCTAAACGCCAAAAAGTGTATAGTCATCCCCTTTGGCAAAAACAAAGTACCCACAAATTACCACATAGGTGGTAATCCATTAAGTACAGAAGAAGTAATTAGGGACCTGGGGACCCAAGTTGATAGCAATCTCTCATTTGACAACCACGTGGCCAAAGTAGTTAGAAAAACATTTTATATAGCCCACCTAATCATGAAGGGATTCACATCTAGATCAGGGGAGGTATTCGTGCCTCTTTACTCATCCCTCATCAGGCCCATAATTGAGTACAATGCCCCTTTTGGGATGTACCTTACCAGACACCTGCAGCAACTGGAAAGACCCCAAAAGTACCTCACCGAGGATTAAAGGGCTCAAACAGATGCCATATGCTGCCCGGTTAAAGAAACTCCAGCTCTACTCAGTGGCATACCACCTGCTCAGAGGCGATCTGTGCCTGACGTATAAAGCCATGTCCAACCCGGAATTAATGGACATGCTGCACCTCAGAAAATCCAAATACCATCGAGCTACGCGCTTGAGAGACTTGAACCTCAGCACTGAAATAAATAGGACATGCTGGAGGGACAGATTCATAACCCAGAGGCTCCCTTCACTCTGGAATAAAATCCCAGTCCAGGTTAAGCAGAGTCCCTCATTGAATCTCTTCAAGAGGAATCTTGATGAGTGGATGGTAGATCGTAGGTTTACCCGAGGTATCACTTCTGTGTCACTGTTAGACAGAGGCACAGTATACTAACCTCGAAAAAGGGCATAGCAAAATTCATTTTAAAATGGGTGGCGAAAGCCAAACACACTCTGGCTAGGCTTGTAAATGCCCTAGGGCAGACAGCCTAGTATGAACCTATGAACCTATGAAGTGGTTGACAGAACGTATGGATGCTTTCTTCTTTGCCCTCTGATGCAGTTTTTCTAAAGATCTTGAGTACCCACACTTACGGCAAAATACTCACTTTATCCAGTCATTACAGTCCTAGTCCTGGGTTATGGGATGTGCCTACAGTTTCAAAGCCAAATTCATCTAACCATTCATGCAGATCAGAGCTTATTGTGTCCTTGTGTCCACCAAGGTATCAGCCTTTGAATAAGATGTTAAGTAGAGGTAATAACTGCCTGAGTTTATGATAGCTCCGATTGATGTAAAAATCTAATGGCATTAATTGAAAAGACTAGGGGAGTTTTATGGAAACATCTTAATTACATTAAAAGTTGTTGTTGTTGTTGTTGTTGTTGTTGTTGTGTCTTTCGGCTTATCCCGGTTAGGGGTCGCCACAGCGGAACTCCGGTCCGCTAATGTTTGGTAGTGGATTTTAATTACATTAAAAGTATAAAAGTTAATTTAGAACATCAGATTTCTATCATCACTATTGTCTATTATCTGTAACCATCTTTTCAAAATTCACTTCGAAAAAATAATAATCATAGAAGTACGAACAAAAAATAATCAAAGTTTCTTTCAAATTTTTTTCCTATCATTGATTTTCTTTTTCTTCAGCTTCCTTGTTATCATATATTTTATTCATATAAGATATGAACATCTCTCCTCCCTTATTTATTTAATTAATATATTTTTACCGGGAAAGTCCGACTTGGAACAAAGCCAATTATGATCCAGAAATATTCCATAACTATACTATATGTAAATTGCTTTTTTTGTCCACTTACTTAAACACTCCCTAAGTCAAACTGTCTATATTTAAAATTGACTACATTCTTACTACAAAAGGGAAATTTCAAAATCCTTTTATTTTATGGCATTATGAAAAAGCAAATTCCATAATTTTCTGTTCTTCTTTTTAGACTGTAAATGAACACATTCCTTCTTTCCAAACTTTATCTTTCATGTCTGCTTTGAACAATAACTTTGTGTACCACTCTCCAAGCAAAATCCTGCATATGTCTCTCATAACTGATTATTTTCCTTTCCTTCTAACCTCTACTAGCTTTTTAACATTTTCCCACCTTGAAGAATAAAAATATACCTTCATAATTTTGTCACACAATTCTTTCCTGTTATTTGTCTTTTATCTCATATCCCTGATTATCAGTGCCAAGTATGGTCAATCTGAGCCTCTGTTTAGCCTCTGTAATCTAATCCTAATCACTGGTTATATTCCTGAAGCCTTAAAAACAGCTATAGTAATGCTGTTACACAAAGATGGCCCAACCACAGACCCTGGTAACTGTAAACTTAGTCTCAAGAGCTCTCTAGACTCGTATGTAAATGGGTTCCTATCGCGTGATCGAAAATTGTAAACGGTGAATGCATATTGGGCGAACCCGATTGGTCGAAACGTTGCGTGTGTACCATGGAAATTGCTGTAGGGAATATTTTCCCTTTACTTCAATGCAGTGCAGTCTCGGAGTAGGAATATTTATGTAACAGGGTTGTGGAGGGTGCAGGGGGGCTTGCCCCCCCCTGCCTGCAGCATTTAGGTAAGTTGTTTGTCTTTCGGCTTTTCCCGGTTAGGGGCTGCCACAGCAGAACTCCGATCCGCTAATGATTGGCAGTAGACTTTCATGAATGCCGAGGTGCCAGCTCAACATTCAACCTTCAACGAAGGCATGCCCATTTACGCATGTCTTTCGAATGCCCACCCAACCGCGGGGAGGACATGCAGACTCCACACAGACGGCACACCCCGCACTCCAGCCGAGAATCGAATGGGAGAACCTCTTGCTGTTTTCGAAATTTCAAACATCGCTCATATGGTGTCGACCATATGGTGTTTGATATTTGAAACTTTTGAAAATATAATATAGATCCTATGTAAACCTATGGAGAGTATTATCTCATTAATCTTCACACTGAAAATCTCCTGACCATGGGCCCTCACCAATTCAGCTTTGTCAAAGGTAGGTCCTGCCTCTTTAACCTCATTAATTTCTTTGAAAAAGTAACCAAAAGTAATAGATAGTGGTTATGCAGTACATACAGTACATATGGACCTGGCAAAGGCCTTTGACATTAATCCCCATGCAGGCATTATTGACAGACTTGTAAATCTGAATGTAAATCCTTATGTTGTATGGTAGATTGCTAGCTGGTTGCATGATAAAACCCATGTAATTAAAGACACAGGTACCACTCCTGAAAGCAAAAAAAAAAAATGTTACCAGTGGTGAAACACAGTGCTCGTTGTTGGGTCCTCTCCTATTTGGCTTCTGTTTCCCAGACCTTCAGGCCAGCACTCCTGGCATATGGTAACAGTCCTGACCTATGGTAACACTCCTGGCCTGTGGTAATACTCCTGACCTATGGTAGCACTCCTGACCTATGGTAACACTCCTGGCCTGTGGTAATACTCCTGACGTATGGTGGCACTCCTGACCTATGGTAACACTCCTGGCCTATGGTCATCTGAGTTTGACAATGACTCAGTCTTCCATTGACTCACAATTACTATAACAAGAGTTAGACCATGTTAACAATTGGCACAAGGGCAATGGCACAAATTAAATATGAAAAAAATGTAGCATATTTCATTCATACCATACAGGCAGTAACCACCTTTAATCAGACACTGTTTTAAGAGATCTAGGCACTCCTGTTGCTAATTCCTTATTGTTTGACCATCTTGTATTCTCAGTAGTTCAGAAAGCCTTCTGTATAGCTCCTCTAATTTCCAAAGGTATCTCCTCCAGATCTAAAGAAGTTTTAATTCCTCTTTGCTCATATCTCATCAAACCATTGTTCAATACAATGTACCTTTTGTCAGGTATTTGTCTAAACATACACTGCAATTGAGAAACCGTAGAGATTCATAACTAAAAAATGAAGGAGTGGGAGTATGGCATAATGGTTAAGGTGTTTACCTTACATACACAAGGTACAGAGTTTCATTGTCACATGGGTTAATTGGCTAGGCATAAAATAGCCTACAAGGGCAGTTAGCCTAGTACTAATCTGTAAACCTATGAACCTATAAAAGGTCAATGGCCTCAAAAGTCTTAGTTATCAGGACAGAGTGACAGCCCTTTATTTTTACTCAAACTCTTATTGACTCCTCCATGGAGAGCTGGGTCTAGCCTTTGAGACATGACAGACCCAATTCAACCATCTTTGACTTCCTACTCCACCACAGAACTAATGATACCTCAGATACCAGTTAAATGAAGTAAACCTTCGTCAACAGATAAATGAGACATGTCGGCATTATACATTCATATCCCAGTGTAACCCTCACCTCTGGAGCAAATGTCCACTACATGTCAAATAGAGTAACAGTCTTACCACCTCCAAGGTAAACCCCTGATGGGCAGCCTTAAATTCTCCCCTGGTCTAGAGTGTCTTGCCCTCTTCAAGATTGGAGGGAACTTTAGAGTGTTTATTTATTTATTTATAGCTCGGATTTTAATGGTCTGCAGACTGATTGCCTAGTACTTACCTGTGACCCTATTCATGATTCCACATACTAAACATCATCCTATTTATGTAGTAATTGTTTTTTGTATTTCAACTTTTCTGTTTTTCCTACTCTCACTGAAATTATTTCACAATTACTTGTATTCAGAAGACTCTCCGTAAACCCTGATTAATCTGTAAATACACATAGAAAACCTGCAAGTGTAGTAGAAAATCAAAGGCGTAATTATCTCCAACATACCTTCTTCTTTTTTCCTATGAAGTATCTCTCTCTCTGTTTTAGTGGTTTAAACTGGAACCCCCGTGACTTCAAACGTATACCCATAATTTGTGTTTATTTTTTATCATGTAATAGATTTCTTTACCAAAGTAACTACATGCACATAACAAAATTATTTTTGCAAGAAATGTCTTCCTAAAAGTCCATACATACCTGCCATATTACTACAGAATCTTCATTTTACATAAATATATATTTATATGTTTTCATGCTCATAGCACTTTTAATTCTAAACTGCATTTCCAAAATTATAATATGGCTGTTCTTAAAGTAAATGCTTGCTAGACTTTTACCACCCCTTCTACTTTACTTTAATAATGTTTAATGTTATACCTGTAATATATAACTTTTCATATACAATACCTATTAAGCAGGAGGTATATCTAGTGTCTCTAAGTACTGAGATTAAACAATTTCTACACCTGAATGTGACTGGACATTTATTTATTTATTTGCATTTGTTGACCGGGCTAGTCTAACTGGATACTAACTAGTCTACTACTAGGTCTAGTCTAACTGGATTATTTGGTATTCCTAAAATTCACAAAAACATCAATAACCCCCCCATGAGGCCCTTAGTGGATGGGAGGAAGAGCATTACCTACACTTGTAGCAAAGTACTGGATAGGATTTTGCAAAAATATGTTAAAAAGGAAAAACAGATAACAAAAGATTTGTGGTCCTTTCTAGAATCGATTAATAAGGTAGATGTTAACCCAGAGTGCCTTTTGGTCACAATAGATGTGAAGGACCTTTATTCGTCTATCCCCCACGATATAGCAACGGATTGGGTTTCTGTTATGTTGAGGACCTTAGAGGCACCAAATGAAGAAATCCAACTAGTGGGGGAATTGAATGACACAGTCCTTTCATACAACTTCCTGATGTTTAACAATGAATTGCACCACCAAAAAATCGGGGTGGCCATGGGCTCCCCTTGTGGTGGTAGCATTGCTAACTTGGTCATGGCGCTCTGGGAGAGGAACAATATACTGACAGTGGAGGTTATCAATTCTAAGGTAACTTTTTACACCAGCTTCCTGGATGACATATTTATGGTGTACCTGGGGACAGAGGTGGAATTCAATGAGTTGATGACAATTTTTAACAACTCCACTGATTTCCTTTCTTTTACATTCAAATACAGTAAGGACAGAATCGACTGTTTAGACATAGATTTAAGAAAGGACTACGACAGCAATGTATGGGTGTCTAAAATACACCGAAAGGAAACTTATTCAAATTCTATGCTGCACTATTCAAGCTGCCACCCGAAACACCAAAAGAAATCGGTGGTAAAAGGGCAGCTTGTTAGAGCAGCACGAATGACTAGCAATGACAACGATTTCCTGGAGGAATGTCAAATTCTTACTCAATTTTTCCTTAGGAGGGGTTACCCCCCAGAGTTTCTATTCGAAATTATTGAAGAAGTCAAACATAAGAGAAGTTCAAAAGAGTATACCCCTTTGTTAAACAACACCCACCAAAACCTAATTGGAACAACAACTCAAAAATGTAGGGTTACAAATGATACTAGTTTTTCTTGTGGATTTTCTTGTACATTTAATCTGGACTCATACCGAATAAACATCATTGTTAAGAACTGGGAGTTTTTAACTAATGATGGTGAATTCCAGTTTGTATTACCAAACAGACCCAAAATTATATATAAACGTGGCAACAATTTGAAGGAGCTATTGGAGGGGACGAAGCAAACCTACACCACCAAGCTGGGAATGTTTAAGTGTAATATGTGCAAATACTGTAAGTACATAGACGAAAGTTCCAATTTTGAAATTGGTGGTGTAAGGTTTAGATCCTACTCCAAGTTCAGTTGTAATAGTAAGCTAGTGGTGTACCTGGCAAAGTGTTCACAGTGTCCGGCCTTCTATATCGGGAAAATCGACAGAAGGCTGAATGAAAGAATATACGAACATCTATACAGTATCAAAAATAATAAATTGACTAATGCCTTAGCCAGACACCACCACGAAAATATAGGGCACGAGTTCAAGTTTAGGGTTATAGACCAACAAACTAGGGACATTAGAGGAGGACACGATTCACTCAAGTTGGAGAGGAAGGAACTCCTCTGGCACTTGCGAACAGATGCTAACCAGAGACCAGGCATTAACGAAATGAGTTCCATTGTATGTATTCTTAGGTTGAAAAACCTGGAGAGGTAACGTCAACCCCTTAGCTTGAACTTTATGATTGCCATAAATTTAGAGTCTGATTAACACGGTCGACAATGAAAGTTAAAGATGTGTAAACAACACTTGTTCAATTACATCTACCTACTGATTTATTACCACTCTGATCATGGTGGGTAGAGGTGAACAATGTGATTTTGGTTGGTCCATTACTGCTAGAGCTGTGAATAAGACGGATAGGGTATAATAGTAACCTTACCCCCACTAGGTGGATGTTAAAAGGGGACCATGTTAGGGACTTATGAGAAAGAGGTGCACCCATTTTATGGTAAGGGGCAACAAAAAATGGGTACACCATGTACGTATGTACTCCTAGGTTGAAAAACCTGGAGAGGTAATGTCAACCCCTTAGCTCGAATTTTACGATTGCCATAAATTTAGAATCTGATTAATACGGTTGACAATGAAAGTAAAAGATGTGTAAACAATTTGTTCAATTACATCTACCTATTGATACATTGCCACTCTGACCATGGTGGGTAGAGTGAACAATGTGATTTTGGTTGGTCCATTAGTGCTAGAGCCGTGAACAAGACGGATAGGGTATAATAGTAATCCTACCCTCATTAGGTGGATGTTAAAAGGGGATCATGCTAGGGATTTATGAGAAAAAGGTGCACCCATTTTATGGTAAGGGGCAACAAAAATGGGTACACCATTATTTTTAACGTTAGTGTTAACATTTATGTACATTCATGTACATTTTTTATTTCTATACCTAATGGTTAAATTCTTAGGTATTTATTTAGACATCCCCATAAAAAAACTTTTTTATATAAAGAAATTTTTTATACTTTTATTTACATCTACTTTCACCCTAATATAATATATAAACATTTATCTCACCATTCAGTACTTTCTGCATACATTTTACACAAAAAAGTATGTGGGCAGTATAGGGATGAAGGAGAATGGGTATTAACAATTCCATTAAATGAAGAACTTGATAATGTACATACGAGCTAGGCTCAGTATTAGAACTACTAGTAGGTTCACATTGCCATTGGTTCCATCAGTTGAATTAGTATAGATATCTTAAATGGCAAATATTGAAGGGCAAACTAATACCATCTGCCAACAGTGATAACACAATTGTGAATGTATACCCACATATACATACATTTATAACATTTTTTACGTCAGTACTAAAGATTAAATTATGCTAAATTGTTACGAACTGGTTTGTTTATATAGGAAAGTGGTTGTTTTCTACTTGTGTCAGGTACAAAAACCTTGTAAATAAATGCAGGTTTGAATTGGTTATGTCTTTTTGACAATTAACTGAATCTAAGTTAACAACCAATTAACGAAATTGGTACATTAAAGCTGTAGCGCTTGTTGTTCATTGTTTTCGAGCTTCTGATGAAGTCAAGCGTATTCTCTTGACGAAAAGTTTACCGTAATTAAACGCACTTCAAGCTAATAAAATAAAATAAAATTATCGATTTTAATGGTGGAGAGGGTCTCAGTTCCAGTTCTGTTGGTTACTAGTTGCTTGTCTACAACTTTTCTTGGTTTGTCCTAACTGGATACATGTCCATTTTCAGTAGAGGCCTGGGGAGAAAAGCTCCAAGCAAAAGAAAAAAAACATTATTATACAATATTAATATAAAAAGCTATAATCAAGTACAGATAATAACAGTATTGCAATATTTGTGAAAGAGAAAAAGAAAAAACAATGCTATTGTGTTCTGAGGTATTTAGAAGGGAATGAACTAGGAACAAACATAGAATAAACAAACACAAGTTTTTTTTTTTTTTTTTTTTTTTAGGTAGGAAACATGGTACAGCAAAAGGACATTGAAATATTTGAGTGATATAATACACTGAAGAAGTGAATTAAAAGGGAGAGCAGGAATGAGTAAGGATGAAAATCACAGGGTTTGTGCAGGGACAAAGCCAGTGAGTTTTAAAATGTGCTTTGAGATGTTTTTTAAAAAGATGTGTGGAAGAGAGAGTAGAAAGTTCACTTGGAAGCTGGTTCCAGGCCTTGCCAACTGTGTTAGTGAAAAGTGAGTCTCCAGCTTTGTTTTTAGATTTAATAGTGTAAACTAGAAGCTTATCGGCTGAGCGAAGAGTTGTAAGGTTTTTGTAAGGGGTAGTCAGATTTGTGAGGATTGGGGTATTATTAGGGTGGAAAAGTATCTTTTGGGTTATAGTAAGTTGATGACAGAGTAGTTGGTGCTGCAGTTCTAACCATCCCAATTGTTTGAGGTTGAGACAGTGGTGTGTTCTAAAAGGGTTGCCGGTAGCGAATCTGGCTATGTTATTATAGCTAGTGGCAAGTTTGTTAAGGTTGTTTTTAGAAAGGTTAGTATAAATGGCAGAAGCATAAAACAGGGTAGAGATCAGATGAGTTTGGGCTATAGTGGTTCTGGCTGTAGGTGTAAGGAAGGGTTTGATTCTATACAGGGAACCTAGTTTTTTGTTGACAGATTTTATGGTAGTGTTGATGTGATCGTCATAGCTAAGGTTGTTGTGTATGGTTATGCCCAGGAGACAGGTTGTGGTATCAGGGGATATGGTGGTTCCATTGCTAGAGGTTATAGTAAAATGAAATTGTGGTGATTTTAGAGTAGGAGTAAAGAGTAATAATTTTGTTTTTTTGGCATTCAGGAGGAGGCAGTGTTGCATGAACCAATTTTCAACAGTATGAAATACAGACTGGGTGAGGGTCTGGAGTGTGGTTGGGGATCTAGCAGAACAGATTAAAGTAGAATCATCAGCATATTGTATGCAAGTGGCTTGAGGAATTTTAGTATTTAGGTCATTAATAAACATTGAAAAGAGAAGTGGGCCTAGGATAGAGCCTTGAGGTACTCCAAGGATTATGGGGAGGGGAGGGGAGTTGACAGCATATTGTCCCAAAGGACTGCTTGATGACATACAACTCTGCTTGCCAAACCCAAATCCTATTTCTATCCTAAAGTAAGCAACTTAACTTGCATAATGAATACATTAATAAACAAAGTGAATATAATCAAATTTAATGATCATCCCTGACATACTGCATTTCTTATAGGAATTAACTAACCAATGTCCCCATTGTCCATAAGTTTAACTCAAGCCTTGCCATACATTGCAAGTAAACTTCAGTAAAATATCCTCTAACCCATATACCTTACCTGTGTGATCCATCTGCCCATGATCCATATTATTACAGATCTTTTTTATGTCACATCTGATTAACCTTCCCTCTCCCCTTCTGATGTTTCATTCACTAATTTTCTTGTTGTCTGCAAAATCTCATTTATATCTGTCAGTATTGAGATTAGAACCCCTACCTATCTAGTTATTTCTGCTATAGTGTTATGCAGTTATCAGACATGCCACAGAGCTTATATAAATGGTATAACCCACACAGTATATGATTCTCACCCAAACACACACACACACACACACACACACACACACACACACACACACATGCACACGTCCTTGCCTGTATTGGGATTAGAACCCCTGCTTATCTAGTTATTTATACTATAGTGTTATGCAGTTATTGCAGGTGCTACAGAGCTTACTGTCCATTTAACTATGCCAGATACTATGGTTCAACAGCTCTTTTTAAGAAAAGCTTAACCAATTGTACATAAATTGGCTTCCCCAGTATTTCATAATCAGTACTGATGATAATTAAAAGCCCCCAGTTCGCCATATCTGATTTGTCTCCTTTCCCAAATAAACCTTTATGTACTGCAATATACTTTGCTATATTTTCCTCTTCCATATGCCATTCATTGAAAACACTTTAGATAATGCATACTTGGCATTCTGTAAGTACACATAAATAAGTAATAAAATCCTCTTTTGGCACTTTCTCCTTCTGAGGCATTTTACAATCAGATGCCACATGTACTGTCCCTCTGTCTTGTCTGTTACTTACCTGCATTAAATTCAGTTGACCTCCATTTAATTTATTTAAATATTCTTCTACTGTCTCCACTTCTCATACTTGTATATGTTTTATATTGCCACCTTCTCATTTCAAACTCTACCTACCCTTCTTCTTTCTAAACCTTGTGACTTTATAGTTCAGAAACGTCTTTGTTTCTGCCACATGTAACATAGATGTCTGAGTTTTAATTATTCTTTTTCATTCTGTCTTCTTTTTTGTAATGTTTACCCTTTCATGAAACTCGTGAATCAGCCAAATATGTTTAGTTTTACTTCTGGAAAACATACTCCAACTTTATTTTTTCATAAAGCAAGGCACCAGCTAGTCCAGTCTTTATAAAAAAAAGTCTTTTTATAGTGATCTCCTCATAATAATTATAACACTTCTTACTCTCTTGTATTTGTCTGTTTTAATTATAAACATTCCTGATTGACTTAATATTTTATCAAATGTTTATTAATTATCTTAATTTACCTATGTTCTTTGACAATTGCTTCAGTTCTCTGACATCTGTGTCTCCCCACATGATTCTTAACAAAACATACTGTGCAGTCCGAGCTGGATCTCCTCCTATATGACAATTTGTTCTGTAGTCCACGGCCCCCATTTTAATCATTTCTGGCTACAAGGTGTTAATGAGCTTTATCCTGTAGTACTGGGTTTGGTTCCCTTAGCTTTCTTTTGCCTACTGTGTGACTGTGAGGAAGTCAGTTAACCAGACAGTGCACCTCGGCCTCTGTTGAATATAGGGCTTAACGCATTTAGATAAGATAGAAATAAATACATAAATAAATAAATAAATAAAGAAATAAAGAAATTCATTAGGCAACATAGAAACAAAAAGAGAAGCATTCACATATTTATCCAGCTTTTTCCTTTTTCCTAGCAAAGAACAATTAAAAATTCACACGTGCAATATTGTTCCATTCACTATCCAGTATGGTTCCACATGTAATCAGTTTACCCAATTTCAGGTCATCTGCATATAGACTGTAGAACACCTCAGAGGAAAAAGTTAGGGCTGAAAGATACAATGTAAACGAGTAAGGGGCTAGGACAGAGCCCTGTGGGATACTCTAACTGTAACCAAGGATTTCACCTGTCCAGTTGCTGTATGATAC
This sequence comes from Protopterus annectens, assembly GCF_019279795.1. NCBI lineage: Eukaryota > Metazoa > Chordata > Ceratodontiformes > Protopteridae > Protopterus > Protopterus annectens. The sequence continues at coordinate 330,635,090 of NC_056726.1, forward strand.
TTGCTATGTCCTATTTGCAAGTCATGCAGCTGTCCATCTTATTAAGAATACATCAATACCTAGTTGTACTAATATATTGATCTGTGTTTTGTGTATGACCTGTCAAATGCTAAAGTTAAATCTATATAAATTACATCACAGCAGAAGTTTTCATTCATAGCTGTTATTACCATATTTCCCCAAAAATAAGACTGGGTCTTATACTTTTCCTCCACCGAAATATGCATTAGGGCTTCTTATCAGGGGATGCCTTACTTACCCTCCCCCCATACAACAATCTACATTTATTCATTTATTCATGTACACAAATCAACATTTATTCATGTACACAAATCAGCATTTATTCATGTACACAAATTGACATTTATTTGGTACTTTTCCGTTATTGGGCAACGGTTCTAGGTAATGTGTTAACAGGTGTGTGAGAGAATTCTACATAAACAGTGCAACAAACATTTCAGCTTCAGAATATCTACACCTTGGCTTTCACAGTGCAATATTTCATGCTTAACAGAAAATGCAGTAAGATCTCAGTACATATGTATTGGAGGAGGGGAATAAAACAGGTGAGTAACTGCCACTGTTTGAGTGGTGATGCTTTCTTTATTCCTTACCCAAACCATAAGAGAAGAATGATGTAAAGTCATAAAAATTAAGTCTGGGAACTAGTGGCCTTACTTTGCAATTACCCCTTGATAATGAAATGTTACCTTAATACAGTAAAGTCAAAAACTGACAAGAGCTTGCTGGCAGCTGAAAGCAGAAGCAATCCATTCTGTTGCCCCAATAATAGAAAAGTTACTCATATATAGTCATAACATCTTCTTCTGGAACATTGTCATAAGTCTTCAACCCCTGAATTCCAGCCTGAATTTCTTGTGACTCCATTTTCTGTAGAAACATTGGCCCCAATCTGTCATGCCCAGCAATAGAGCTCTCCTTAAATGAGCACTGCTTGTCCATGTAGCCTGCTTGTAGTGCATTGGCAACACAGCTGTCAGTGATTTTATCCCATGAATTCTTCACTCAAATCACGACCTCTTGCAGGCTAGGCTTCACAAAGTTTCCACGCTGATTTCTCTCCATTTTATTTTCAATGTAGTCATTAAGTTCCATGCGCAAATGGTCCTTGAATGGCTTGTTTATTGCAATATCAAGAGTCTGGAGATAGGCAGTCAATCCTGTGGAAATCATTATTTGAGCTATTCTTCTCTGTGCAAGGAAGTTCTTCATGTCATTAGCGCTGTGAGTGCTGGCTGAATCCCAGACTAGCAGACCTCTTTTGCCACCTTGCAAAACAAGTGGCAGCATTACATCAACCCACTTCCTTGTAACTGCTAGTGTGCACCTGGCTTTTTCAGTTTCAAGAATGTAAATGCCTGAAACACGTTCAATCTTATCTTTCTTGCCCTTACTAATGATTAGAGGTGGGGTTTTCTTTCCATCTAAACGAATTACCAAAATACAGTTAACACGTGCACTTTCGTTACCAGTGGAGGAAATGTAGATTGATGAGGCATGCCTCTGATCAACTGTTGTTTGAGATCCTTGGCCCATAAACACTGCAGTTTCATCCATAGCCATCATGGTTGAGAGTTGGCATTTAGAAAAGTCGGTGCCATCAATAAAGGACTTGAATGCAAGTGCACGTTTAATAACTTCAGTATCTTCCACCTTGAACAGTGTTGTCGATCTTCTTAGAGACAGTTCATATCACCGAAGGAAGCCATCCAGCCAGTGTTGTGGTGCTTTGAATTCTTCTGGGGATATTTCTAACTGTGGTGCAATTGCAAGGGCAAATGCTTCAAAATCAGCCCTGCGCACAACCAAAGCCTTTGCTCTCCTGTTAGCAATCCATTCACAGATGATGTCTTCCAGCTCAGGAAATAATGGTTGCTGACCTGATCAACGTTTGCACTTCTTAGCATTTCCCTCGTCCACCTGTTGACTGAGGTTATTATACTCTGCCCACCATTTTTGGACCATTCGGAGATCCAACTTCTTCTCTTTGCAGAAAGCCATTAAATTCTTTCTCTGGAAGTCCTCCACGATTCCTTTCTTGTACTCAATGGAATAACTTTCTTTTTCCACTCATATTGTCTGGGGGGGGCAGTAATTGAAGACTTACGAGACATGAGTGGCAACAAAAATGGTGACAGTTAAGAAGACACAACCACACCCGTTCGTTATCAAGTGCGCATGTTTTATGTGTGTTGTCTGTACTTTGACCAATCAAAGTACACTTGCCATTGTTTATGGGCCAAGGATCTCAGACGTCAAGTGTGAGTGAGGATTAAGGTTACAGTAAAAATTGTGGAGGACTCCCGAGAAAGAATCTTACAACATTCTGCAAAGAGAAGAAGATGGGTGTCCGAATGGTCCGAAAATGGTGAGCAGAGTACAGTAACCTCAATCAACAGGTGTCAATAATGTTATTATTTTATAACTCAACACTTCCGTCGTGTGTTGTTGACGATCTTAACTGGGGCTTATTTTTGGGGTAGGGCTTATAACATGACCACCCTGGAAAACCATGCTAGGCCTTATTCTCTGGTTAGGTCTTATTTATGGAGAAATATGGTATATTATTCTAGAACATCATGTTACAGGTGGTAATAGATCTATTTTCAACAGTTGCATGCTGATATATGGTTTCAATTCCCAGCCTATTTAGTTCTGTCACTAACTTATCCAATATTACCTTCTCCATTATATTTCCACAACATGAAAGTAGACTTAAGGATCTGTATTACTCTGGGTTTGTCCTGCTCCCCTTTCCCATAAAGACAGGTTTAATAAACGCATGTCTCCAATCTTGAGAAATCACCCCATATTTGTATGACCTAGTGAATAATAGATATAATGGTACTGTAAGTTCTTGCTGAAGTGTTCTCAGGTCATTGTTACTAATTCTGTCTCCTCCCTGTGCTTTGTTTGAATCAAGTTTGCGCAGTTCTTTTTCAGTATAATCGAATTTGATTCCATTATTTGGAGTTACCTGGATGTCACTCGGACATCTTATCACCCCTTTTGTGGAGTCAAACTGTTTTGCATAAGATTTTGTAAATATGTCTATAATCTGTTGTGTCTGAGAATAAATTTTAGAATCTGCACACAGTTTATCAATTTGTATGTCTTTACTCCTTCCACATCCTATGTATTTATAAAAAGGTTTCCTATTATGCTCAATATCTTTATGTAAATTTTCTATCAAATTTTTCTTGATTGTGTCACACTATACTATGTTTTTCCAGCTTATTTATTTCAGTTTCCAAAGTTATAGTTCGACCTCTCTTCCGTTTCTTATATTTTTTGTCTCTCACCTTAATCAGATATCTTGTTCTTATGGAAATATATCCTCCTGACGTTGTATGTCTAGATCCTGATGTTAAACATTTTTTGATTTTTTTGCAAACAATTTCTCTTTCAAAATTTTCTACATTCCATCTGCAGTTTTCCCACTGAACACCTCACTCCAGTTAGTTTTACACAGTGACTGTTTTGCTTCCATATAGTCTGTAATTAACCTTCTGTGCATTGGTTTAGATTGTAGTTTGGCAGAGTTATCTAAAAACCTTTATAACCCCATTACCACAGTAAATCAATTGTGGTAAAACTTTACTTGAAGTAACAGTAATTATATCCAGGATGTTGTATTATACTTTAATCTTTTCTATATAGTATTAACAAATGTTGAATTTGATATGCAAGTCACATTAGCATTTCATTTATTTGTATGTTCCACATAAATGTATACAGTTATTGTACAGTTCACACCCTCATTTACCATTTTTCTTGTTATTTTTTATTTGTATCTTTTTTTAATTTCTTAATAAGCTTGTGATTGTACCAGTGTTACTATATTGTACCAGTGTGATTGTACCACTGTGAATATGTTGTTTTTATCTAATATTCTTGTATGTTATATGAACCAGCTGAATATGACGGTATTTATAATTTTCTAATACTGCACTTGCCAAAACAGCTATTCTTTAATTTACATGTGTTAAATTATATTGTATCTTGTATTATACTGTAGTAGTGGAGCTTTTCTTCCCAGGCCTTAGGTGAAAAAAGGGACCTACATCTGTTGGACATCTCCCATCAACAAATGAAAATAAAATAATAAGTTAAATAATAAATCAGTTCACCAAAGAGTGTGTAAAATTAGCAAACTTCTAAATACTTTTTGTAAAGTATTTTAAAAAAAACAGCACCATCAGAAAGCCTTTTTCATGTTTCCTCCAAACATTAGAGACTGGAAACTGCATTCAGGTGCAGGACAGGTTTTTCTATAGCCATCCTACACAGGCCAGCTCTCCTCCAAGTAAGTAAAAAGCTCTGGAATTCTTCGTGGTAGTTGGGATCACTGCAGCAGTGATACATGCAGACAGTACTGAGTAAGATCAGTGTTCCAGTATAACTTCCCTGTCTCCTTCCCCTCTATATTTTTTTCTCTTGGGTATTTCAGGGTTTGAGGGGCACCATATCACCCCCATAGTCTCCTGCACCTGCCATCCCAGAGCGTCTCTTATTTATTTCTGGTTTGGTTGACTCTGGAGGAGCCAAGATTTGCACTTATGGCAGGAATAAACAGGCCCAGTCTTCAGAAACTCCACATGAACACAAATAAGGCAGTTCCTATTACAACGCATAAAGACACATCTCTTTGTGCTTCAGCTACCAGGCCCATAAGGAGAAACACTCCATGACCCAATATTCTGGTCATAGGAGACTCCATTGTGAGACACACTTATGTCCCTCTTACAAGACTGGATAAGGGGAAGATTACAGTTAGTTTTCTGTCAGGGGCAAGGATTTGCCAGCTCATGCAAGCACTCAGGTCACTTATCCCTAAGTAGCAATAAGACTTTGTCATAGTCCATGTGGTGTGAATGACCTGAGACATACCTCCTTAGATTGTATGAAGAGAGGCATGATTGAGCTCTCAGAATATGTGTCACAGGCAAGTATGTTCCAAGCACTCAGCAACATTCTACTGTCTTCAAGGATGATGCCACAATACCAGCAGAAAATGATCAGTTTTAAAAATTAGCTTAGCTACTGTTGTCATTCCAAAGGAGTCCAATACTTGTCATCCTGGGAGGACATGGTTGATAGACCACACTGCTTTGCCAGGGATGGTCTTCATCTGTCATCTCTAGGCTTTCGGGTATTGGCCAAAACATCATCCACCTAAAAAACTTTTAAGAACTTCTGTATGGTAGATTAGCCCTATTAAGAGGTGGCATAGCTAGTTTCCAAGCTCCTCCAAATCCAGAAAACACAGAAAGCTATGCAGAGGCATACACAAAAACCCTCTATGACCATATAAACAACTGCATAAAAGTGGCAGTACCGTACCAAAATAAGCTCAGGTCAAATGGCAAAAACAAGCCACCCTGGTGGACCCCTGGTATCATTGGGTTGTACAACAAAATAAAGAAAATCCTGTCGAGAACTAAGAAGGAATGTGCACAACAGAACCATAAGTCTTTCATTAGTGTAAACAAGTTAGTCAGGGAACTAGTGAAGTCTCTGAAAGCAGAAGTTGAGGTAAAAATAGCCTCCAAAGATAAGGATAACTATAAATTTTTCACTTATGTCCAAAATCCTAAGGGCAACACCCAACAATGTACAGAATTAATTGTAGATGGCATCACCTATACTCAGGAGGAAGACATAAAAAATCTGCTGGTTGACAAATTCAGCTCAAATTTCACCTTCCTATCACCCCCAGTTCTCTCCCAAGAAATACCCTCCACCACTCCACTGCAAAATATCATCAAAGAACAAGTTACCAGTGTTCTCTCTAAAACTAAAAATGCAGCTTCATTGGGGCCTGACAATATACCAGGTTGCTTCACTAAAAACAGCTTAAATCAGGACATAGCAGGCCCATTAGATCTCTGTTTAACCACAGACTGTGGACGTGCTTTCTCCCGATAGAGTGGAGGACAGCAACAGTCATCCCTCTCCATAAAGGGAGACCATCTGCTGACCTAGAAAGTTACAGACCCATAGGTTTGACTAGTCTTATATGTAAGACCATGGAAAGAGTAATCATAGACCTGATAAGTAATGATATAGGAGACTGCCAAACACTGGACCTGGCCCAATTAAGTTTTGTCAAGGGCAGGTTATACCTACTGAATCTGGTGGCTTTTTTTGAGTAAGTCACTAAAGCCATGGATCAGGGTAAAACAGTATATACTGCCTACCTTGACCTGGCCAAGGCATTTGACAGAATTCTCCACTCAGATATTGTAAATAAACTCACAAAACTGGGTATATATCCCTATGTCACCAGATGGACACCAAATGGCTCCCAGACAAAACACATTTGGTTAAAGTGGGTGATTCTAGATCCAGCAAGAGGCCAGTTATTAGTGGTGTGCCACAGGGCTCTGTACTGGGGTCACTCCTGTTTGGAATATACCTCTCTGACGTCAAGGCAAGTGTGGTTTTACTAGAAAGGCTCACCCAGACTCTGCTACACTTTGCTGTGAGGGAATGGTTAGTTTGCTTTTTATTTGTTGTATTACTTTATTGCCTTTTTCTATTTTGAAAACTGTGATTTGTTTTATTTATCATGTGTTTTACTTGTATTCTGCGTTTAACTGCATATTAAAACCTGAAAAGAGACCACAGCTCTGTCTCACGTGAGTCAGGCCGAAATTAGTACAGGTCAATAGAACAGGTCAGTTAAGGTTAATCATCTGTGAACTGAGGGGGTGGATCTAGGAACTAAACCTTCTATTTAAGGGGTAAAATAAAACATTTCAGAGCTTTACTAGAAAGGCTCACCCAGACTCTGCTACACTTTGCTGTGAGAGAAAAGGTTAGTTTGCTTTTTATTTGTTGTATTTACTTTATTGCCTTTTTCTATTTTGAATACCGTGATTTGTTTTATTTACCTTGTGTTTTACTTGTATTCTGCTTTTAACTGCATATTAAATCTTAAAAAGAGACCACAGCTCTGTGTCTTGTGAGTCAGGCAGAAATTATTACAGGTCAATAGAACAGGTCAGTTAAGGTTAATCATCTGTGAACTGAGGGGGTGGAGCTAGAAACTAAACCTTCTATTTAAGGTGTAAAATAAAACATTTCAGAGCTTTACTAGAAAGGCTCACCCAGACTCTGCTACACTTTGCTGTGAGGGAAAGGTTAGTTTGCTTTGTATTTTGTTGTATTACTTTATTGCCTTTTTCTATTTTGAAAACTGTGATTTGTTTTATTTACCTTGTGTTTTACTTGTATTCTGCTTTTAACTGCATATTAAAACTTGAAAAGAGACCACAGCTCTGTCTCTTGTGAGTCAGGCAGAAATGTTTTCCCCACCCTCCTGCGCGGTTACTGTAGTGTTCTTAAACACCACTGTCTTTCTAGTTGCCTTCTCCTTATATCTCATTTCTTCTCTGTTTTTACTGGCTTGTGAGAGTAAGCACAAAGTTAACATTTTTGAGATGTGAAATACCCCTGCAAATCACAACATCAGTAGCACACCCCTTAGAGTAGACTGGGAGGTGAGAGATCTAAGTACACAGATCGATAGTAGTTTGAAATTTGACAGCCATTTGTGCACAGTGGTGAGGAAATCCCTTTATGTGGCACACGTATAAGTAAAGGTATTCCATCTAGATCTAAGGAAATTATAGTCCCACTGTACTCAGCCCTCATTAGACCAGTAATGAGTACAGTACGCCATTTAGCTTGTGCTTGACTAGGCACTTTCAGCAGTTGGAGTGCCCTCAGAGATTCCTCACAAAGAAAATACAGGATGTAAACAACATGAGCTATGTGGATAGACTAAAAGCCCTGTCCCTTTCCTCTGTCTCCTACTGACTATTAATGGATGACCTATGTCTTACCTACAAGGCATTCACATATCCAACCCTGATAGAGTCGCTACACATCTGCAAGTCAAATAGCATGAGGGTCACCCGATCTAGGGATGACTCAAATAAGATGTGCTGGAGAGATAGATATGTGTCTCAGAGATTGCCGCTTATTTGGAACAGGCTTCCTATTCACATTAAGCTGAGCCCTTTCCTGGCCCTCTTCAAATGCATTTTGGATCAATGGATCGTGATTTGTAAATTCACATCTGGGGTAGTACCTACGTCCCTTATGGATGGAGCAGTCTGTAAGATAGTCAGTGCACAGGCACAAATCTGTGTCATCCTCTTTACCCCAGGGGCCATATATTGGGTGAAATCGGGTCCTTAAGCCATTAGCGTAGTAATCTCCTATGAACCTATGAGCTGGGTGATGGGAAGATTCCCTGCATTCATGGAAATATATAAAAGAGATTACCAGGAAAATCTTCCTGAGGCTTCTTTGGCAAGACAATAACTGAAAATGGCATGGGCTGTCTCTACAGTCATAGTGGGTAATGAGGCAACTAACATACCCAAGAATTTGGTGTCAGCCCATCTGGCTGAAAGGCTGCAAAGTTATGGAAACCTGGCTAACCTTGGGCCTTCTGTGGTAGAGGTCCCACTATTTATGATAACTACTACAGTAATTCCACCAGAAATGTGCTATTGTGATAGGTTCCTTACACTGTTGTGTTTTCCAACAGGAACAAAGGACTTCTGTCCAGTTCTGCATATCAACAACTTCTTCAAGCATAGCCAGTGCATCAAGTTCGAATGGTGACTAAATAGGGGGTTCATGTCCTGCCTGTACAGGGAGTCTGGATCATCTCCATGGACCTGTTGGATGCTTCCTGACACATCAATAACTGGGGTCAATATGGGAGATTCCTTTAGTTTGTTTGAACAAACAGAAAAATACTTCAGTTTTGTCAATCCTCTGCTATAGAGAGTTTATCAAGTTGGTAGCCAGCATATGAGAGGCCTGCAAGAGAAGAACTTCCATGTATTCCCTTTCCTAGAAGACTGTTAATGTCCTTGGCTTGGGTGTTGCCTTTCATGAAGGGCCTGAGTAGTCCCCAAAAGCTGGAAGAAGGGGCAGAAATCTGGGGAGACAGGGTCCTTCACACTCTAGACATACACAGCTGCAGTTTTGCTTGAACAGGGTTCACAAATCCAGGAAATTCAAGAAGTTACTTGTCTTCTTTGCTGCAGGGAGAGAGAGGGCTAGCATTTGCTATCTTAAATCTTCCCGTAGTGAATTATTGACTGCATTGTGTTTTGCCATCAGGCACCAAATTGCACTTTAGAAGATTGCTGTTGTAAAAACCTATTCTGATAGAGATCACTTCTTCCACTGCTTATCTCAAAATGTTTCCTTTGCAGATGTATGCAATAGCCAATTCCATACTTTAACAAACATTATTATATGGATCATGGTCAAGCCTGCAGTGACATTTTGATGGTATAAAATTGTGCCTGTAGAGTTGTTTTTTTGTCTTATTTTATTTTTTTTTTGTCTTTTAGCCATGTTCCATTTCCTGCTTTCCATGAGGTTATATTTCACTACCTGGAATTCTTAACAGTAGTTGCCCACTGTAAAAGGCCTGTGAAGTCATATGTAACAGATATGTATGTGCCATTTCTGTTAAGCTGCAAAGAGACCTTCTGCAGTGGGTTTGTAATACTCTTTTCTTTCCTACTGTGACTGGACAGCCTCAGTATCCTGCATCCATGGATAGATGTTCCTTTAGTTGGGCAAATACATATTTATGCTTTTTTGCTTATATTAAATGAACCTCAACAGTAGAAACTAAGTGCATTGAATACACTTGACAGAACACTTTTATAACTTATGTTGAGGTTTTCTTCCTTTGGATTAAGTTATAGTAAGTAAGGGAGGGAGGGATACGATAAATTTGTGGTGCAGAAAACATTCATACAGTCGTGTTTCCCAGTCATGGGTTAGGGAAATGGACTTCCTTGATACAAACTGTATTCTGTATTAAAAGTTGTTGTGTATCATGTTTTTATATCCTTGCTGTCCTACAGGCCGTACTTGCTCAGTGAATGATGGTCATATCGAGAAGTGCAGGGATTGGCCACATGCAATGAATTACACGAGGCATGCATGCCCCATTCACAAATACAAGATAGGAAAATATTGATGACTTGGAGACAACAAAAGTCAAAATTGCAACAGTTGTCCGCTATAGATGGTCTCTTCACAGATTAAGTCATGCAGAAACTGCATATACATTATTTTATCTGTCACTGTAGAGATGCATCAGTGTTTTCTTAAGTGCATTTGTTCACACACCACATATGTCTTTATACCACTATTGCACTCGTGTTTACTTGTCATATTTATAGTGCACACTAGAAACATTCTTCGTGCATCCTTCTCACCCAGTTATTTGCTGCATGGAAATATTCCTTTAAGTAGAAAACCACAATACACTGAAGAATTATGACAGAGCACAGAGCTGCTATTCAGATTACCACAGAGGGTATACAACATTAGAGAAAATTTGTACCGTTGTTGTGCCATTTTAAGTAACTGTACTCCTTGGAGAACTTGGTAATCAGCACAGAGATTTGATTGCTAAATACTCCAGACAGTAGCCTTATTATGTTTGTCTTGGTTATTATGCTGCGACTTGAAATTTGGAATTGTTAATCCTAAAGGAATTGGCTGGCACACTAACTGCTATGTCAACCTGTAGCTCTCTGCCTTTCTGCAGTAAGAATCATAGCATTTTCCACTGTTATTACATTATAGTAGGTGTGTGTGTGTGTGTGTGTGTGTGTGTGTGTGTGTGTGTGTGTGTGTGTGTGTGTGTGTGTATGTGTGTGTATGTGTGTGTGTGTGTGGTCTTAGAATGTCAGCTAGACCCACTGCAGTTAAAGATAAGTAAAGCATATTTCTAGAGTTTACTGTTATGAGGTTACTGCTGACTGTGGCTAACCTTATGAATATATGTAAATGAAAAGCAAGGAGGGATTTTGAACCTGGGCTACACATATGAAGGGACAAAACAAGTAAGAAATGAAATGGTATCTTCTTCTCACTTTAAAGCAAAAAAAAAAAAAAAACGTTTTTTCCAATATAATTAACAGGGCAGAAACAGTTCAGTAGAGGACAACTACTAGTACATGGTACATGTTCTGCTCCAGAAAGTATTTAAGAGCTCTGTATGAATAGTCTTGCAGCTAACAATGCAAAAGGAAGACATGTCAGAAACTTGTAAGTACCTTGAAGAAATCCATTGAGTCCAAGTAGGAGCTACTTTTCGGAAAAAAAAAAATGCATTTGAACACGTGGACAAAATTTGAAGTTACAAGTCGGATGGATTAGGGTAGACTCAAAATATTTCCTAGAGTGGCAGATGATTGGAACAGTCTTGTAACAGGATGAATAAGTCAAAATAACTACGTAACTCAACTAGAATGCATTGAATGGAGATAGGGCAAATCTTACAAGATGAAGAAAGAGAAAAAAATGTTGTCTCAGTATGTTCTGCAGTATATCCACTGGGTAGGGAAATGGCTGGACTAGGTAGGGTAACTTGACATTGTCATATGGTTTTACAGTGTGACTAAAGCACTGTTGTCTAATTTTATTTTTTAAGTTGCTTCAGTGTGTAAGTGTTGCTTTCCAGTTTTATTTTGCTTTCACAATTAATGTAAGGTTACCTGATTCTTATCAGAGGACTGGCAGAATGATCTGCATTTTTATTACTGCTATGCATCTGACAGTTTGTATAAGGTCAAAAAGGAAATTATCTCTCTTTCTTTCTTTCTTTCTTTGTTTCTCTCTCACATTTCATCGAACTCGAAATGACCGAAGCCATTTTGCTGAAACAATATTCCAAACACTGACTTTGCTGAACCACACCGAAAACACACCCAGTTAAAAAAATAAATGTTAAAAACACACATTTCTTAATGTTTTTTTTGGGGGGGCAAGCCCCCCTGCACCCTCCAGCCCCCCACACCCCCTGCAAATTATATATACCAACAGTGAGATTGCACTACAGTGACAAGTGTGGATTTCCCAATCTTAACTGTAGTGTGATCTCCATTTAAATGCTATGATGCTGTGAAAATAAATTGCTGTGTACTCAACATTGCTAATATTACCATTATATCCATCATGCCACAGAACCAGTATGGTGTACAAGAATGTATATAAACACTGTACACTTGTACTTTTCCCACTACCAGCTTCACATTTATAATTTCACTGAAACAAACTTCGGCAAAGTCAGTGTACAGAATATTGTTGTTTTGGCAAACTGGCCTTGGTTAATTGGAGTTTGATGAAAAATAAATTTGGTAAACCAACTAGGACCCATAGATGGGTCTGCTTAAAATGATCTAAATTAACAATTCTAAGCATTAAATATCGACAAAAAATATCTAAACTCAAAAATACCCAAACAAAATGTTGACAGATATAACCACATCTAAAACCAATGATGTTCTTCGTGTTTCACTGTTGCAGTCATTACATTTGGGTTATCTGCTTGCAAGTAGCCCTCAGTCAGCCTGATTAACAAAGTCTTGGGTCCTGCGTCGGTTGCTGTCTCTTCTTCCATGACGTCAGGTCGTCAGGGGTATAAAACATGCAGCCGATGCCATTACATCAGTCTTTCTTGCCGTGCGGTGCCCAAAGCAGAAGCAGTTCACAAGTGCTGGTCGGCCAACTCCTGAAATTTTCATTTTCGAGTTTCAGAAACGAAGTCTTCAACTAAAGCCAAGTACCCCGTTGGGGAAACTTTTTCTTGCTGCTTACCGATGTCAGTAAAAGTTAATAATTGCATTACTTGTGAAAAGCAAATACCTCATAAAGATTTTCATTCGTACTGTATTCCTTGCCTAGGCCCTGACCACGACGTACCTTGCTGTTGGTTTTGTGCTTTATTTAATCAACTCGCTATCCGTCGTCGGTATATTTTCGCCTCTAAATATTTCGGTTCTCAGTTTAATTATCCAGAAATGTCGTTGGTTAGCCATCCAACTACCGGGATTCTGAAAAAATGCAAAGATAAAGACAAAGACAGGCCACCGAGGTCCAAAACTGACGACGACGCTTCTCCTAAGCCAGTCGCCAGTTCGCCGGTACTCAGTGAGGTGCTTTCGCAGCCCCTGATACCCACTACTTCTGATTTACAGGCCTCTACTGAGACGCATTCGGAGTCCGGTATGCCGCGAGATGCTTTAACTATGGAACCCATGGGGTGTCTCTACCTTGGATGGGTCCGGAGCCACTGCGCAGGCACCAGCTTCTGAGGGTGTATTCAGGCCTACGGACTTGCATATTAAACCGACGCTTCCTTCTTTACTTAGGCCTAAATCTCGATCCATGCCTAAAAAACCGACGCCCAGGCCACATGCTCAGGCCTGTATGCCTAAAAAACAAATGATAAGAATGGCTGAAGATCTAATAACTCTAATCAGGGGTAGCCAACTCCCCCCCCCCTTCTGAGAGGCCTGTAACTGAAGTTGATTATGAATATTCTGATCAGGATCTTGTTTTTTCTGATTCTTCTGATGATTTAGATTTGCCCTTATGTACATATTAAGATTCTAATGCAGAGGACTCCATTCCCTCTGCTGCCCCTCCTGAGGATTTTTCTTTTGGGGAAACCTTACATACTCTAAGGGAGCATTTCCACTGGGAAAGCCAGGACTTTTCTGATTCAAAAAAGAGGCTTAGGGATTTCCTTCTCCTGCCTCAGCATAGGCCTTTAGTTATTCCTCCTGTAGTAGACATTGTTAATGATGCTTTTTTCAGAATCTAGTTTGGCTCCTGATTCCCTGCCTCCTGCTCCCAGAAAACCTGACAAATACTACAGGGTCCCTGAGTCTCACAAGTTCCTTTTCAAAAATCCTATTGCAGATCCAGGGACTATTTCACAGGGGCCCAAGGGCATTAAGGCTTCTACTGCTAAAAATCCTACCCCTTCTGATTGAGACTCCAGGGCGCTGGATAGATGGGGTAAGAAGGTTTACACTTCTGCAACCTTGGCCATTAGGGCTTTAAACTGCCAGTTTCATATGTTAAAGTATCAGCAACATGTTATTGGACTGCTTAAACAGAACATGATGTTGATTCCTGACTGTGTGGAAAATAAAGAATTATGGGATTTAATGCATTCTGCTGAACAAGTCGGAAAACATACTTTGCAATGTGGTTTTGATTCATAAAAGGCCTCTTGCAGGGCTGCTGTTACTGGGTCTGTGCTCAGAAGGCATGCTTGACTTAAGGAGCAATCTTTGCATGATCATGTTAAAGCTAAATTGTTGGATGCTCCTTTAAATCAGGACCGTCTGTTTGGCAACAAGGCTGAGAAATTTCTTAAAAAGATGGAAGATAAAGCTAAATCTATGCAAATTGTTAAAGATTTTTTTACAAGTTCAGCCTCCTAGATTTAGTAGGCACTGGCCCTCCAAGAATTGGTCCTTTCCAGCCCCTTCCAGGTCTTCTCAAGCCAAACCGAGACCCAGCAAAAACCCGAGGTTTCAGTCCCAGGGGACACACAGAACTAAGCAGTAGGGGGCTTCCACTTCCAAATCTGGGAATAATAAGACTCCCCCTATGGTAAACTGTCTCAATGACTTCCTTTTAAAATTTCCAAGCACTAATCAACTGACTGCCCCTTTGGGGGGAAAGTTTGCTCTTCATGCAAAGAATTGGGAACTCATTACGCAGGACAAATGGGTTTTAAATATAGTGCCCCAGGGATACAGATTTCATTTCCACATGTTGCTAACACCAAGTGGGTGGCTGGACCTACCACCAAATCAGTGGGCAGAGTCCCAAAAACAAGTACTTTCTCTCTTAAGCATGGGGACTATTCAACTGGTACCAGAAGAGGAAAAGGGACAAGGTTTCTACTCAAGACTTTTCCTGGTACCTAGAAAAGACAGTTCATGGCATCCTATCCTGGACCTGTGTACTCTAAACACCTTTTTGGAGATTCCAGAATTCAAGATGCTGACTCTTCACCAATTACTTCCTATGCTAGGCAAAGATGCCTGGTTGGCAACACTAGATTTATTTATTTATTTATATTTGTTGACCGGGAGTGTCCGATTGGACGTAGGTCCATTTTCAGCAGAGGCCCGGGGAGAAAAGCTCCACAGTTAAAATAAACAGACAGTAGTTACATTGGATTACGTAGCGATTAACAATTTACATAGCAATTACTTACAACATATTTAAAGATGAAGAACATAGTATATCAGAAGACAACTAGAATCTTTATCTGTGAAGTACATAACAGACATTAACAAATGTTAAAATAAGAAGTTCCTGCTATATAAGTACTAGGCGTATGAGCATCTGAGCTTGCTATAATCAAGGTAGTTAGTGGAGTGGAAAGAAAGGTAGTGGTTGGATGGGGTGGATGATATTAGAGTGGGAGTTGCAAGGGCATAGCCAGCATGTTTTTAGGTGCGCTTTTAGTAAAGTTTTAAAGTGGGTGCATGATGGTACGGAGGTAATTGTGGGTGGGAGGGAGTTCCATAATTTGGCTATGGTGCAAGAGAATAGTGCTTCACCATCAGAGTTATTGGCTTTAGTGATCTGCAAGTGATTTTTGTTGCTGGATCTTAGTGGTCTGGTGGTGCGATAGGGTTGGAGTAGATTCTGGAGGGATGGGACATTTAGTGGATGGTTTACTAGTTTGTGGGCGGGTGAGAGTTGATACCATTGAAGGAGGTGAGGGAGTTCAAGCCAGCCCAGTTCAGCAAGTGAGAGACAGTGGTGACTACGGTAGGATGCCCCTGTGGCGAATTTGGCAATTTTGTTGTAGCAGGTCTCTAGCTTGTTTAGATCGCATTGCCTTAGGTTGGTATATATTAGAGAGGCATAAAGTAGGGTGGAGATAAGGTGGGAATTTGCTATTGAAATCTTTGCTGCTTTGGTGAGAAGATGCTTATTTCTGTATAACGCTCCTAGTTTTTTGTGGACTTTTTTTATGGTCATGGATATGTGGATGTCAAATTTTAGTTTATTGTCTATTTCCACTCCTAACAATTTGGTGTGTTCAGTTGGGTATATAGTGGTGTTGTCTTTTGCTGTGATGTTAAAGTGAGAGTTGTTTTGAGTATGTTTGGTGGGTTGGAAGATGAGTAGTTTAGTTTTGTTTGGGTTGAGTATTAATTGGGCATCGGATAACCAAGTTTCAACAGAGGAAAAGGCTTCCTGTGTGACATTTTGCAGTTTGGGTAGGGACTGGGCTGAGCAGATGATGCTTGAGTCATCTGCGTATTGTATGAGTGTGCCATGTGTGGTGGCAGAGGTAGATTATTTGTGAAAACAGAGAATAATAGGGGTCCAAGGATGGATCCTTGGGGAACCCCTATGGAGACAGGTAGTTGGGGAGATATGTCATTCTGCCATACAACGGATTGTTGGCGGTCAGAAAGGTAACTCTGAAACCAGTTGGTGACTGATTATGAGAAGGATAGGTTATTGAGGACAGAGATAAGTTGTTTGTGTGGGACTATGTCAAATGCTTTAGATAGGTCTAGGAAAGTAGCAGAGGAGAGATAGCCATTGTTTTTATGCTGAAGGATAGTGTTAGTAAAGGAGAGTAAGGCAGTGGTGGTGCTATGGTTTGGTCGGAAATCATGCTGAGTATTGGAAAGGAGGTTGTTAGTAAGGAGGTAGTCTGAGACCTGAGAATGTATGCATCTCTCTAGTATTTTGGAGTGGAGAGAGAATAGCTATGGGGCGGTAATTGGTTAGTTCTGTGGATGGTCCGCCTTTGTGGAGGGGAATTATATGTGATACTTTACACAGTGTGGGAACATAACTTTTTGATAGAGATCGGTTAATCAAGATGGATACTGGGTAGGCCAGAGCATCAGCTGTGATTTGTAGATATTCACTTGGGAGGTTGCCTGCTGCTAATTTGGTGGTTCCAAAGATTTAAAAGAAGCATACCTGCACATCCCAATTAGGGAATCTTGCAGAAGATACCTACGCTTCAAAGCAGGCTACATGCACTATCAGTTCTCTGCACTGCCCTGTCGCTTATCTACTGTGCCCAGGGTATTCACAAAGTGCCTAGATCCAGTTATTGCATTTTGCAGGCAAAGAAATATTCAAATATACCCATACCTGGACGATTGTCTAATTCAGGCAGAAAGCCAGGACATACTTCTGAATCATCTGGCCTTTGTAAAAAGGGTTCTAACTTATCTGGGTACACCATAAAAGAAAAGAAATCACACTTGGTACCCTGTCTACAAATTATATTCCTGGGAGCAAGCTTACCTCTTGCCAGTGAAACAAATTCATTTGACAACCTACTTCAAACAAGTGGCCACAAAAACCCTGCTATCTGCAAGACAAATACTGCAAGCCTTGGGGTTCATGGCCTCCTGCATTCTTCTAATTCCATATGCAAGACTGCATATGAGGAAACTACAGTGGTATCTAAAAAGCCTATGGTGTCAACATTCTCAAGACCTAGAAACAATGATTTCTATCATACCTTGCCTACTCCTAGAGTTCCTTTGGTGGGCAAAGGCCTGCCACCAAAACAAGGGACTACCTTTCACACCACCCCCTGCCGCCCAAACCCTAACAACAGATGCATCAGACTATGCATGGTGGGCTTACCTAGCAGGGAAGTGCATTCAGGGCAAATGGAACCCAAGTCAAATGCACCTGCATATCAATCAAAAAGAAATGTTAGCTGTACAGAATGCTCTGACAGCCTTCAAGGACCACATTCTTCCAGGACAACTAATGGTAAAGACAGACAACACCACTGTTATGTGGTACATAAACCAGCAGGGGGGGTACACATTCTTACCCTCTCTGCAGACTAGCCATAGCATTGTGGAACACAGCCTTGAGCTACCAAGTGTACCTACAAGCTCAATTCCTACCAGATAAATTAAATACACTGGCAGACGGACTAAGCAGAAACCTCATGGACTCGCATGAGTGGAAACTGGAACCAAGGATTTTCAACATGTTGACAAGCAAATGGGGAGCCCAGATATAGACCTGTTTGCCTCTCCCCAGAACTACCAATTGGACAAATTTTTCACAAGGACTCCCCACAAACAAGCCTGGAAAGTGGATGCTGTCTCCTTCAGCTGGAAAAACCTATCAGTCTGTGCCTTCCCCCCTCTGCCTCTGCTCTCCAAAGTACTACTAAAAATCAAAGAGGACAAACCAAGGATGATTTTGATTGCTGCAGACTGGCCGCAACAACACTGGTACCCCCTTCTGCGCAGTGTGTCACAGTTATCTCCATGGCACCTGCCTCAGACTCCTTCCTTGCTGTTTTAGCAGGAGAACCAGATTCTACACCCTCAGCTTCTAACATTGAACCTTACAGCCTGGCTAATTACTTAATCTCTTCTTTACCATCCCTCACCAAACCTGTGATGGATATCATTTTAGAGGCAAGGAGGCCTAGTACTAGAAAATCTTATGCTGAAAAATGGAAAAGATTCTGTGCCTGGAACCATTCTCAAGGGATGAGCACAGCAGCGCCCAATTTACCTCAGATTTTACAATACTTAACTGAGATGCTTCACAAGGGCCTGTCTTTTTCTTCCATTAAAATCCACACCTCAGCCATTTCAGTTCATTATAACACAAAACCTCCCGTCTTCTCTCATCCACTGCTCAAGCAGTTCCTCAGAGGGGCCAAAAATATGAGACCACCCAGGAGAGCTCCAACCCCAACCTGGGACCTTAACTTTGTCTTGGGGAAACCCACTCTACCTCCTTTCGAGCCAGCTGCTACCGCAGACTTAAAATTTATTTCTTGGAAAACAGCTTTCCTTTTAGCAATCACTTCAGCTAGAAGGGTATCTGAACTACAGGCCCTTATGGAAGTGGAGCCTTTCATCTTCTTTCATGCGGACAGGGTGTCCCTCAGAACCAGTCCATCCTTCATGCCCAATCCAGTGTGGCTCTTAATCAGGCCATTCATTTGCCAACCTTCTTTCCCAATCCACAGAATAAAGGGGAACGGATACTACATTGCTTAGATGTGCACAGACAACTTAGATTCTACTTGGACAGGACTAAACCTCAAAGGAAATCTGAACAACTGCTGGTGGCATTTGCTGCAGGGGCAGAGGGGAAGGCTATTTCAAAGCAAACCATTTCTAAATGGATAAGCCATTGCATTCATTTCTGCTATAAGCACCATGGAAAACCTATCCCCCAGGGGATCAGACCTCATTCCACCAGGGCTGCATCTACCTCTACAGCCTTTCTCAGAGGCATCCCTACCAGGGACATCCTAGAAGCTGCTACCTGGAGTTCTGTACATACTTTTACCAAGCATTATCATTTGCCAATTTTCTCTTAATCTCATTTCCTTGATGTGGCAGAGTAAATTGGTTTAGCTTCAAGTTTGGCATACTATAAATAAAAAAATTGCTGCACTTCATTTTTTACAAATTTCGTCAGGGGTCATGAACCATGACTCCTCCACCCCCATGAGAAGATGTTGTGCCCACTTCAGTTTCTAAATGAAATATGCCCCTCCTGATGTTTTTCTTTAGCTATTACAGCCATGCTAAAATAAATTGCATTGTGGTTGCCGAACTTAAGGATCACACATATATTTTTCCTGTTCTTGTTTGCTTACTTAATTGATGTGGCAGTTTAACTCAGAGGATTAAGGAAGAGTTAATAAAAAGCTTCATCTTGAAGTAAAAATAGTAAAAGACATTGCAGTTCATGATAACAGAGTTAATAACCTTGGATTCCTTGTAAATACTTTAATTGATGCCTGCGCAAAACATATAGAATTGACTACCTGATCCACAATGGGTTTAAAAGCTATCCAGAGAGGTAATTTTTTCCTGCTTTATACAGCTCTTATTCAGGCCAGTTATTAAATTCTGTATCCTGTCCTGTAACCAATTCACATTCCATCTAGTACAGTCACAGAGGGTACAGAGATTCCCCACAAAGGAAGAGTTTGGCCTTCAAGGCTTGGTTTATAGCCAAAGACTACATCAGCTCTCCTTTTGTCTTTCCTTTCTGCATATTTTACTACCATCTTACAACAGAACTGTGCCTGATATGCACACCAGTAAAGGGTTCTGTAATAGTTGAAACCCTTTGTTTAGAATACCTCCTCCCCAATTTCCAGAATTAAATTCAACAGCAAAAAATAAATAAATAATTTCAATCATACAGTAAAATGTGACATCTTCATATCTCAAATACTTCCACATCTGTTGATTAAATTCTCTGTATTTCAGTTAAAGTAATTCCATCAATTCTTATCTTCTGTAAGTAATTAGATGTTTGCATGTTCACCTACAGATTTCAACATGGAATCCAGAGCATCAAGCATTGTGACTACCAATAGACCTTAAACTTGTTTACCACTTTTTTTTTTTTTTTTTTGTGACTTTGAGAAAATCACTATCTGTGGTGCCTCTGAAAAGAAGTACTTGTCCTAAGTGGTTTTACCAGTTAATTAATAAAACAATACCATCTTTTGCACTGGGAGAAGTAGACGCAACATGCACCCCCCAGCCATATGTCTTGTTTGTCTTTCTCACTTGAGACCTTATCCTTTCAAGTGTACAATATTTTCTAGATGCACAGTTATGCTTGCTGTGGTCCATATTTTATTTTAGATATTTTTATTTATCCTTTGTGGACTGGTTAGTCCTACTAAGCTAGTGGCCTGTTTTTCAGGGAGACCGAAGGTGGTATTTGTACTACTATTATTATTATTATTATTATTATTATTTATAATACTGTACATATGTAGTTTGTCTTCAGTTACAAACTCTTATACTTGGGTACTTCAGTGCATAGTTGGTAGTTTCCTATCCTTGTGCGTTTCTCTTGTGGTTTAGCTCATGCATTGTAACCCTTTTCCTTCACAAGCACCTCAAGTAGTTGTCTGTAAAGTTCCCATCCTTAACTGAACTTTTAGACCAGCGCATACTTGAAACCTGTGGGCATTAACAGGGTCTTCAACTCAAAAGAATTCACAAACAAGATAAAAACAAAAAAATAATCAGCAAGGGTAATACCCAAATGAATTTAATATGAGCGTTTTCAAACACAATACATATGTGAACTTCTTCAGACAAACACTAAAATACAAACCAAGTTTAAATAGGCCTCCAGTCATGACATCATCACTCCAACTTCCATATTTAAAGACACAAACCTTCTCTAAAAAATCTGATAAGATACAAATACATTTCAAAAAGAAATCATATAAAGTTAATAACTTGTAAAATTCTAAAATTGGGTTATGTGTGTAACTATAACCTAAAATTAACGTCTTTCCAAGGACTTAAGTTTAATTAAACATTTTAAAGAACTTAGCTCATTCAAGCCAGGATACGTATAGGCACTAGTTAGCACTTGTCACCACAACTCCCTTATGTCCAAACTAAGTGACCAAGGACCATCCCTAGGGCTCTCCTTAACCTGCTCGATGACAGAGAACAGAAAAAAATAATCACTATTTTCAATTGTCTGGCTAAGGCATTAGTTGGGTTACCTTTGAGGATACTATACTGGTGCTCTTAAATTCTTTGTTTTCATAGGTTCATAGGTTGATTCTAGGCTATCTGCCCTAGGGCATTTACAAGCCTAGCCAGAGTGTGTTTGGCTTTCGCCACCCTTTTAGATTAGTTGACTGTGCCTCTGTATAGTAGGTCACAGAAGGTAGCCCTTTTAAGGTTAGTTTACTGTACCTCTTTCAAGCAGGAACACAGAAGAGATCTCAGGGGTAAACTTACGATCTCCCATCCACTCGTCAAGATTTCTCTTGAAGAGGGTCAGTGAGGACTCTGCCTAACATGGATTGGGATTTTGTTCCAGAGTGAGGGGAGCCTCTGGGATATGAATCTGTTTTAAATCTGTTTTAAATGTCTTCCAGTTTTACCTATGTAAAACTGGGGACAAAGTTGACATTTAACGAGATATACTACACCAGAACTGTCACAATTAAACTTACCATTAATAGTAAAAGTGTGATTCCCCACTGTAAATTTATTTGACACTTTTATGTGTTTACAGTAGTTACACCTATCACTATTTTTTGTTATTAACAAGGTCTTCTCTTGCTAATTCCGAGTGCAGTCCCAAAATAAAGGAGTTTTTCATGTAAGTGGCTACAGTCTTAAGCCACTGCCTTTAAATGCATCTCATTGGATGTTGCAGCAGATGGTTAGCAAAGAAATAATTGCTGTAAATAGATGGGAAGCGATTTGCTGAAGGTGGGCAGAAGCATTGCTTCCTTGATAGAGTGGTGGGAGTTTTAAACTGGTTACTGGAAACTGACATTTATATTGATTAACAGACAACCTGAGAGGACAGAACAAGTTAAATTGGCTTGTATACTTGTATGCTTACTTGAATGACAGATGATGTTAAGACACACAAAGTAGCAGCAAGGATAGATTACAGTGGCCATAGGAACCGTTCTTGACTATACATTTTTGAATGGTTTTCAGTTTTTTCTAGGTATATTATTGCTGTGCTCTACAGTGACCATGTGAAGTGTTAAGACAATGATATGGATGCAGCATTTTATATGCTGAAGACATGAAATGCAGTTTAGCAACATTTTTAGAACCAGTTTTTGAGACCAATTTTTTTTCAGAAATCTACTATTGTACTGTCTTATTCTTTATTTTAACATTGTGTCAAATCTATAAGTTGTGACATGGTGAAATGTTTCATGTTTGATGTTGTGATATATGTGCTGCACATGTGATAATTTGTGTCATCCCTTTGTACATGTACGTACAGTGAGAGTGATGCCCAGCATGTCAGTTTCTATAACGATGGGAGGAAAATACAGTATATTACTGCTTTATTGCAATACTAATATTCTTAATCTGATTCTAAGAAATGGCTGTCAATTGCATGTAGTTGTGTTTTGCATGCTTAGGATTACTTATCCAGTTTATTTTGTGTAAGGACCATCAGTATATACAGTTTATGCTTAAGGTTTACAAGTGTGTTAAATTTTTAATGTGTTTGTTTAATACTGACACTGGGAACCCAGTTGTTATACTTGGTATGTGAATCCTCCCTCTAGTTAATTAATTGGCTACAGCTGGTGTCAAGTATTTTAAGCACTGAGTTTCCCTTAATTATTATTCTTAGGAAAAGTGTGAGTGGCCCAGAGAATGATTGCCGAGTACAGTGTATGTGATTCATTTCATTTTATTCACTTCAGGATTTTAGCACTCCTCAGGCATGTGCTGAGCTGTTGTAATGTTAACTCTTGACTTGACTATTTAGTCTTACACAGAACATTCCAAGCCTATAATGTGGATATTGGTTATTCAAGTGCAACTTCTTGCTTACCATGATAAGCTCCAAATCAGAGTCTGATGTGGACTCAGCAGTGCAATTGTGAACCTTTGAAATATCCACATTTCCATTTTGAGTCTTATGCCCTCTAGTTGTTGTATAAACACAGAAACCCCAATGGCTATCTGGAATATGTTAAAAATGATGCAGCCTGCTAATCCTGGTGATGAAAATCAAGCAGGTACAATTATTCCTAAATTATTTGATCCTACTTTTTTTTTTTTTTTTTTTTTTTTTTTTTTTTTTTTTTTAAATCATTTTGGTTTCTGATCAACTTACTTCTCTCTTGACCTTGTAAACTGATTGCAGAGTTGAACCAACCATAAAAAACAAGCTGGCTCTGTCAACAGATCATAGAAAAGGTGGTTGGTTTCTGATATTCTCAATGATCGCAAATCCACAAACACCTTGAAGAAGGCATATCTGTACAGCTTTCATCTTTGAAGGATGTTTAACTTAGTTGTAGATCTTTGTTCTGCCACCATGCAGATAGTGGTCAGCTCTTTACTAGTTGGTATTGAAGTCAGAGTGGCAATTCACTAGAACTGTGATATTTATTTGTCTGGTTGTTTGGTTACAGTGCTGATTGTGTCTATTTTCTGTACAACATAAGAGATAATGTAAGTAAAAGAGCAAAAATGTGTTAATGGTAAAACATAAAAACATGTACATCTAAATAGTTACTTAAAGATAAGACATAGTATTATCTAGTTGCATAAGAGTGTGGTTTATGCTCTCAAGTGGTCTTAATTAGGTGGCCGATTTTTCAGTAGCCCTGGACCTGAAACTAAGAAAGCTTTGCTTGTGGTGCTTAGGGTCCAAGGCAAAAAGAGGATGCATTTCAGAGTGTTGTGTTCATATATAGATGTTTAGTGAAAAGGAGCATGTTAAAAACGGACAGAAATTAAGGAAGAGTAATTTAAAGATTAGTGAGTTGGAACTTGGAAGTCTGACGAGTTGTAATCTGGACCAGTTGTAGATGATTGCCATTTGAAAACAATGAGTAAATCACAATGGGCAAACTATATCCAGTTTTTATAAGCACTTTTCCTGCTGTGTTCCGTATTTCAAGTTAAAGTATGCTATACATCTGACGCTTAATGCAGCATTTATTTGTTTACTTAATGGGGAGGGGGTCAAACAGAATGCTAGTATCTAACATTAAGGAACTTCTTTAATGTGGCATTGTTCTGGTAAGTCATTTCCAGAAGTCATAATTTAGCACTCTTTTCTGTAGAATCCCACATTTGGTGATCTTTGTTCACCACTAGTTACGCATTCCATTCCATAGCATGCCGACTACATAAGTATGCGCATTTTCACAACTAGCTTTTATTTATTTTTTTTTTTTTGCCACTCTGTTCAAATCTTGGTCCTTGCTATTATGCTGTTACTGAAGGGATCCAAGTACTAGCAGCCAAGACCTACACTTATAGGTTCATTGGTGGTTATTAGGCTATTGGCCCAAGTGCTATTTTAGTCCTGGCCAAAATCACCCCAAATTTACCAAAATATTGCTGACTTGTGTAAATACCCCAAGGAATTTTACGGTTTTGATATAGACTTGTACACATCAAATGTTCACAAGCTATCCCTCTCCATTAGGGATGTAGGTGCCAAACCAGGAGTAAATTTACGATTTCCCATACATTTGAACAAGTTACATTTGAATTAAGTTCATTTCAAACTTCTCCCCCATCACCTCCTATCACACCCAAAGAAATACCCGCAACCAAACCCTACCAGTCATTATGAGGGGACATGTCCTTACTGCACTCATTGAAGCCAGAAAGACAGCCTGCATGGGTCCCAACAACATTCCAGGATGCTTCTTAAATAGCTTAAAATAGTCTATTAGGGCTACTAGAAACCCACTTTAACCACAGCCTCCGAATAAGCTTTGTGCCAGAGGAATAGATGACTGCAACAGTTGTCCCTCTCCACAAGGGGGCCCATCAACTGACCCAGGGAACTACAGACCCTTAAACTTGACCAGTCTTATCTGCAAGGCCATGGAGAGAATTATCATGGACCTGATCAATAACGACATAGGAGCTCTCCAAAAACAGGATCATATCCAACCTAGCTTTTTTTGCCTATTCAATCTGGTAGGGCCATGAATGAGGCTAAAACAATACACACCACTTATCTAGACATGGCCAAAGCTTTCAACACAATCCCCCTTTTGGGGATCATAGATAAACATACTGAGTTAGGCATAAACCCCTACATCATCAGATGGATTTCCAAATGGCTCACTGATGGGACACATGTTGTCCAGATAGGTGAATCCACTTCTGATAAAAAAAACTGTTACAAGAGGTGTCCCACAGGGCTCAGTGTTGGGACCCTCCTGTTTGGTATATACTTCTCTAAAGTGAAGCTCAACATTGGGAGCCTCTGGCTTACTAAGTTTGCTGATGACACTAAGCTGGGAGCAATCATTAAATTCCCAAATGTTGTTGATATCCTACAAACAGGCCTAAAAATGACAAACAACTGGTGCCAAAACCATGGTCTGAGACTAAATGATAAAAATGCATAATCATACCCTTCGGTAAATCACATATCCCTGCAAATTGTAATATTGATAGCACATCCCCTAAAAGTAGAACCAGTGGTGAGGGATCCAGAAACACAGATAGATAGTAACCTAAACTTTGACCACCAGGTAGCTATAGTAATGAGGAAATCCTTCTGTGTGGCTCAACTTATAATTAAAGGCATGGCGTCAAGATCAATGGAAGTCATAGTGGCATTCTACTCAGCCCTTATCAGGCCCTTAATCGAGTACAATGCTCCTTTCTGTTTGTACCTAACCAAGAGCTTACACAAATTGGAGTGGCCCCAGAAGTTTCTCATTATGCAGACCAGCTAAAGACCCTATCCCTTTACTCTGTCTCATATTATTTATTGTGAGGGGACTTATGCCTGACTTACAAGGCATTCTGTGATCCAGCCCTGATGAAAATATTACATATTCACAAGAAAAATTATACAAGGGTAACATATTCCATGGATCTAAACCTAAAACTTGCTGGAGAGACAGATTCGTATCCAAAAGGCTACCTTGTGTGTGGAATAAACTTCCCATATTTATAAAACAAAGTGTATCCCTCACTCTGTTCAAAAAGAATTTGGATAAATGGATGGAGAACCACAAATTCACTCCTGGGGTACTGCTCATGTCCCTTATGGATAGAGGCAGTCTCTAAAATGTCTCAGGGCTCCAACACAAATTCACTCCTGGGGTACTGCCCATGTCCCTTATGGATAGAGGCAGTCTCTAAAATGACTCAGGGCTCCAACACCCAAAGACTGACGAAACCACCTCATCCCATATTTGGGGAATTAAAATATAATATTTTCATATCCTGGGTTTTATTGGCTAGGCTTGTAAAGGCTCTTGTGCCGCTAGCCTAGTAATCACCTATGAATACCCTCATTGGGGAAGTCAGACCACAAAGTTATCTCCCTTAAAATAAAAATTAACCCGGAAAACCTAACTAAATCCTTAACAGTTAAGAATGATTCTAAAGCAAACTACATCCTAGTAAGTGACATTTTGTCAAAATTCACAGCTCCCCCAAATCTCTAGAACACAGCTACCTATGCAAACTTATTTAGAGAAACACTGTACAAGCATGTAGATGGCTGCACTGAGACTGCTGTACCTCCCAGAAGTAAGTCCAGATCTTATACTAAAAACAAACCACACTGGTGGAATCCGTACCTTAGTAGGCATTATAATGAAAGAAAAAAGAAATGGCCAAAATCAGAAAGAACGACTCTCATAGAGAAAGGTGATCTCTCTAATTCAAGTAAGCAAGAAACTAAGAGGTCTAATAAAGTTCAACAAAGCTAGTTACGAGGTCACTTCCCAGGCTGAGGGCAATCTCAAAGCCTACTTCAGCTATGACAAGAACCTTAAAGGTAATATTCACCAATATGCAGAACTGGTGGTAAATGACACAGCCTTCACTAACCAGGGTGATTTAGCAAATCTACTGGGTAATAAATTTAGCTTTAACTTCACCCTCACTCCCTCCACTACCCCTTGTGAAACTCCATCTAGCATATCTCCCCAACTGTGAATATGGAACAGGTCCTGGAGGCAATCGCTAAGGCCAAAATCACTGCTTCATTGGGTCCCAGCGGTATCCCGGTTGCCTCCTAAATAGCCTAAAACATTACCTAGCAGGACCACTTGAGACAGTGCACAATTACAGCTTCAAAACAGGTTACATGCCAGCTGAATGGAGGGCCACAGAGGTCATCCCTAGTCATAAGGGTGGACCATCAATTGACCCCAGAAACTACAGGCTTGTCAGTCTGACAAGTCTAACATGCAAAGCCATGGAACAAATTATCATGGAAATGATCAGCTAGGGCATTGGTAACCTACAGACACTGGACCCATTCCAGTTTGGCTTTGTTAAGGGAAGGTCTTGCTTACATAGCCTGGTAGACTTATTTGAGAGAGACATCATGACTATAAATGAGAGGAAAACAGTGCATATTGCCTACCTTGACCTGGTCAAAGCATTCAGTACAATATCCCACTAAGGTATTGTTGACAAACTGTCAGCACTAGGCATAAATCCTTACATAACTCAGTGGATTGCCAGCTGGCTCACAGAAAGGACCCAAGAGGTCAGTATCAGTGAAATCACCTCCACCAAGAGACTGGTCACAAGCAGAGTACCCAAGGGCTCTGTGTTGGGCCTGCCCATGTATGACATCTGCTTTTCAGAGGTGAAGGCTAATGTCAAAGGCCTCAGGATCACCAAGTTGGCAGATGACTGAGAACTGGGTGACATAAATATCACCCACAACACCAACATCCTACAAGAGGGTCTAACACAAACAAATGAATGTTGTTAAAGCCACAGATGAAAACTCAGTGGAAATAAATGCATTATAGTGTCCTTTGGGAAATCCTGTACCCAGGTTAATTACTTCATCAATAAAACACCCTTAAGATTTGACCCAGTACTTAGGGATCTGGGGACATATGTAGTCAGTAATCTGGCATTCAACCAACACATAGCCAAGAGAGTAACACATTCATTCTGTGTCACCCAACTAATAAGCAAGGGCATTGCATTCAGGTCCATGGAAGTAATAGTACCATTCTACTCGGTGCTTCTCAGACTCATCATTGAGTACAGTGCCCCCATTGGCATAAACCTTACCAGGCACTTCCAACAGATGGGACATTCTCAAAGGTTCCTGACCAGGAAAATATAGGGTATGAATACCCTGTCCCACACAGACCACTTTTAGGTTCTGTCTCTGTACTCTTGTCTCCGCCAGGTTACTGAGAGATGATCTATGCTTAGCATGTAAAGCATCCTCAGATCCAGCTTTGATGGATCTCTTGCATATCCACAAGACAAACAGCACCAGAGACAGTAGATTCAAGGACCTAAACTTTGTCTGCAACATAAATAGAACATGCTGGAGGGACCAGTATGTGTCTCAAAGGATACTTGCACTATGGAATAAGCTCCTCATCTATGTGAAGCAGAGTTCATCACTGACCCTATTCAAAAAAAAAAAAAACATGATCATTGGATGGGAAATTGCAAATTTGTCCCTGTTCTGGCCTCCATGTCTTTGCTGTACAGAGGTCAACAGTAAGTAAATGAATCCCTAACTAACATAGCCCCCCATAAGCCTTAGCTACCTCTTTCATAACATACCTCACCATATTGGTATCCAAGGAAGTCTGAGGACAAAACTGGATTGGTTGCACAGCTAGACTTTTTGAGACCCTGGTGGTTGTTAGCCTAATCGAAACATATGAATCTACGAGAAAGAAAGTCGTGAGGGGAAATCTCAAATGCCAGCAAGTCAGAAAGAGCCCCATGTAAAAATGGAAAGTAAGAGTTAGATTACCTGTCAAGACAAAGAATTACTAGATGGCCAACTGAGAACAGTGAATTTTGAGAGCTCCATACACTAGAATAATAATATAGGATTTTTTAAATTATTTTCAAGCTTAAAACATCAGAAATTTATAGATAAACAGCTAAACTACATAAATATCAATTTTGGTGGTGATATACAAAAATTTTCCTGCCAAGTAACTTGGAGATGTATTGAGTCACTGAATATGAACAACTCAAGGAATTATCATCCGGATGCTGCTTTAAAAAAAGCACTGCAATTGATGACATCTACCTTACAGGAACCATCTTTTAAGATGGATGGCTTCAAAAATTACTTAGAAGACCTCAAATTAAAATCTCAGAAACAGACTGATACTCTTAAGGAACTATTACAGCAGCACCATACAAAAATAACAAAAATAGAGACTTCTCTAAATGACATTGAAAGGAGACTCAAAGAGGAAGAATTCCAAAAAGAATTTCTGCTTAAACAGAATACATGGCTGCCTAACAAAATAGATGACTTAGAAAACAGAGAAAGGAGAAACAACATAAGGATCTTTGGTCTGTCT
The DNA here is from genome assembly GCF_019279795.1 of Protopterus annectens. NCBI lineage: Eukaryota > Metazoa > Chordata > Ceratodontiformes > Protopteridae > Protopterus > Protopterus annectens. The sequence continues at coordinate 330,664,788 of NC_056726.1, forward strand.
GAAAACACTGAAGGAGAAGACATTATTTCATTCTTAACCTGGATTCCTGAATTTTTAGACTTGAAAGAGGGACTTTTATTCGGAATTGAAAGGGCACATATAGCACCGAGGAAACCTGCTTCTAACTCAACAAATACTGCACCTAGATCCATAGTTGTAAAATTTCTTTCATTTCTGGACAAGGAACTAATATTAAAATCTGCTTGGAGAAAATCACCCTTAAAATACAATCAAAGCCTGATAAGGTTTGACAGTAATTATTCTTCCAGAATACTAGAACAAAGGAAAAAAGTCTGGCCAATAATAAAACTGTTGAAACAAAACAACATTAAAGCACAGCTGGCCTTTCCAGCCAAGATAAAAATACTTTTTGCCAATGAGTTGCGAACCTTTAATGACTTAGAAGAAGCTACTATATTCTTCAAAACCAACAACATAGTGTCTGTCCCAGATGAAATGGAATGGATGACCCCTACTCTTAAAGGAATCAAAGAAACAAATCCTTGGACTGATGCTAGAAAGAAGAAACAAAAAACTGATACCAAGATAGCTGTCCCAAAAAAATAACTCTTACAACTACATCTCTCAAAGTATCAACTGATATGGTGCATCACTTGTCTGTTTTTATTTAAAAAAAGAAGGGATTCTTAAACAACTCAGAAACAGTAATGATTTATTCAGAATGTTCAAAGAGTCCAATAATTCTTCACAAACAAAGGTAGGTCAAGATGGGTTACTATTTACATTATATATAAGCCAAACAAAGCAACATGTAATACAAACATAGAAGTTTCTGTTCCCCTACTTGAACTCAGTGAGTACTTATTTTGTTAAATTTTCATTGATTTTACTATTAATAATTTAAGTAATGAATTAACTAATTCAACAAGGTACTATTCATCAGAGTTCAGACTCAAATGTAACAAATCAACATCATATGTAATAGCAGTAACAGTAGAGTGTTTTGAAAAAAAAATGTCATGGCCTTGTTCTGTAATGCCTTCTTCCGTTAAAGTATGATTTAGAAATGTCATGTATATCCTGGATAAATAATAGTAGCAAGCTGTTAGTACAAATGTCATCATTATTCTGTCTAAATGTAGTTAATATCAATTATGGCAGGTATCACAGCTATGAGGGCTGTTTGATCAATACTGATGTGGTGTGCATGGATGCAGCTGTGTTTGGCAGCTAGTACAAATGTCATTATTATTCTGTCTAAACATAGATAATATCAATTATGGCAGGTATTGTAGCTTTGAGTGCTGTTTGATCAATCCTGATATGGCGTGCATGGATGCAGCCGTATCTGGCAGCTAGTACAAATGTCATTATTATTCTGTCTAAACATAATTAATATCAGTTATGGCAGGTATCATAGCTTTGAGTGCTGTTCGATTAAGCCTGGCATGGTGTATGTGGATGCAGCTGTGTCTGGCAGCTGTTATATGTTGCCGTTTTCATCTCCGGGAAGCTGTGGGTTGCGGCTGGTGATTGAGGTTTACAGATGCTTGTGTATTAGGAAGAAACATTTGGTGTTTTAGCCTGGATCCAGGGGAAGGGGGTGGATAGAACTGTAATTTGGGATATTTTGGCAGAGAATGGTTTGTTTGTATGTCTGCTGAATGAGAGGTGGGAGAGATGGAGGAGTGTGTTGTTTCTTGTTGTGGCAGCTTGTTGGGATTTTTTTTTTTTTTATTTTGATCTGTTTGCTCTCTCTTCTTTTCCTGGCTGCTGGCTCGCTGAAAGGGAGGGAATTTAGGCTTGAAGTTGCAGGGAAGTGAAGCTTTGCTTCAGGTGCATCGCGAGCCTCTGGTATGCAGTACACAGACACACTAACAGAAACAGATGCTACCTGGTTGCTATGGTAACAGAGACAGTGTGACGATCATGCTTAATGGCTCTGATGAGCCTCCGAAATGATTCTTGGCAATGACGTTTTTGGTTTAAAAAAAAAATATATATATATGGATATATATATATATATATATATATATATATATATATATATATATATGTATATGTATATATATATATATATATATATATATATATATATATATCTATAAAATAAAAGGGCAATTTTAAACCACATGTGCACATATTGATGGTCTCCCAACACTTCGTTTAGCTCACAAGTTGATTCTTGATAAAATAAATAAATAAATAAATAAATAAGCACAATTTTATATTTAAAATGTATTTTGGTCCAAACACATTAAGGACTTGCATAAGAGTGGAAGTCTGAGTTATTGTGAAAGACTAAGAGCACTTGGTCTTGTGCAGTACCCTTTGCAGTGGTCTGGGAGGTGAGCTTGCTCGCATGTGTTGGGCATATGGGGATGGCTGATTCTAGGGGTGTTTGGGGTTGCTGAGAAGTGCTAGAGAGTCATCAGATTTCCTTCTTGGAAATATCTGTGGGAATGGAAAGTGTGTTGAGTGGTTCACTGGCAGAGTGGCCACTACATGGAACAGGCTGGTAAAATGGAACAGGACAAATATTGGTTTGGATATTTTAAGAACAGCCTGGAAACACAGCACATGAACTAGTAAATGGTATTCTGGCAAAATTGGATGGACATTGTTGCCCATCAGTGAAGTACGTGTGTATGTTAGGATGGAAATATGCTTATAAGAAATAAGAAACTAGAAGGGTCTCATAATTTAAAGTCTATGGACTGTATAAACATGATCAGAAGGAGCTAATAATAAGAATAAGCATTACATCTTGTGGTCTCTCAAACAACTAAGCAACAGCAAAAAAAAAAAAAAAGCACACAATAGTTATGTAATGTATGATTTAGTAAATCTAGACGTAAAATATATAATCGTGTAAGATGAAGCAGTCTGCTGAATTTAGATATCAAAGACAGGATTTAATAACATGGGTTTGTGTATAATAACACTACGCATGACATCAAACTGACAAAGATGTTCAAGGGAGACAATAGAAGCCTGAACTAGGAATGTCACAAAATGTAACAATCACATTCTTTACAAATAGTATTAAATTTACAATAATCACTCAACTTAACCTTTGCTGATTGTACAAAATAAAATGTTACCATTTAAATCTATAAAAACTTTCAGTATATGCCATAAAATGGCAGTTTTTGAATATGGAAAGGGAACTTGTAATCATTAATCACAATAAGTGAATTTGTTGTTTTTACCCTATAATTTCACTCATTTTATAATAAGAAATGACAAATATGAAAATCCTTTTGTGTAGGAAATGGGAGGAAGAGGGATGTACTGATAATTAAAATGCACTACCTTTCATCAATGTTTACATAAAACAAACCTGATGCTTTAAGCAAGTTAGCAACAAACAAAGTGATTACTTAAATGCTGGCAAACAATGAAATATAACTTCTGATATATCTAGTAAAATACATTGTATTATAAACATTAGGCATAAATATTATTACTATCTGTTTATATTAAGTAGTAAGTTTTGAAAGACTTCATCAATAAGGGTGAATATGTTAAATAACTGTGTGCTATAATCTTTTACTGAGGTTTTATATATGATACATCCTACTTTATATGATTGAATTGCTTGTTATCTATCTTTCATGTAAATATTAATTGCTTATACAGTATGTAGACATTTATATTGTATTAGAATTCTGTCTAATCTACAGTAGTACTATATATGTTCAAAATAGTATAAATATTGTTTATTCCTATTACAAATATTCTCCATATGATAATTCAATTTATGGAGCTCATATGTTCTGGATTGTCAAGGTATGAGTGATAATCACTAAGTGGACTTAGGTTTATCCATCAGATTAGGAATGATTTTCATTCCATGGCTAGTGCAGATCTTAGTTTTGTTAACATTTATTACTTTAAATCTGTTATTTCACAAAAACATTTATTGTATGCCTGACCACAACATTACTTTATTGGTAAACACTCAAAGTATAAAACTGATAATTTCTTTTAAAACCTCAAACATATACTTTATAGTTATCAGAGGAAAATGTTTAATAGTCACAATAAAACAAATAATTCATAGTCTAAATAACCTAAGATGAATTTAACTTTATTATCCTTAAATACCAATGGCTTAAACAATCCTAGCAAGAGATCAAATCTACTGAAATATTTAAAACTGAACAAAGCATAAATTGTCTTCCTTCAAGAAACTCATTTCAAAACAAATGACAATTACAAATGGAATCCTAAGGAATATATGATATCGGCGCAATCCACTTATAAGACAAAGACAAAAGGGGTAAAAAATAATCAGAGAGTGGGATTCTGAATTATTAGATCTACAATCCAAACTTTTGTCAGTATAAGCTGAAAAAAATCAAAATCATTTTGAGATGAAAAAGAAAGTAGAAGTATTAAACAATAAATGCAATGAAATTCTAACACATAAAACTAGTTTAACTTTAGAAAAACTAAAAATTAATACCTTAGCCACTTCTCCCAAATATCTACATAATTTATCCACAAGAATCAAAACACAATCAAAAGCTAATAACATTAAAAGTATCTTCCATGAAAAGAAAGGGAAAAATGTCTCAGATATAGGTGACATTCTTGATGCCTATAGAAATTACAATATGGAACATTTCCAAAAAGTAAATACACATATTGATCAATTAAATCTAGATGAAAAATGTTCTAATATAAAAAAAAACAGAAAAATTAAAACTAGATATGCAAGCACCCATATCCTACAAAGAAATTAAAGGTACAATAAAAGAGGGTAAAAATAATAAAGCTCAGTGTATAGATGGTATAATTATGGAAATATATACACTTTTTCCTTCAAAGATACTATCCCTCTTCCATAAAACTCTATTAGAAATTTAGTCACAAGCTTTAATACCACCCTCTTGGAGATATTCCTTAATCACACCAATCCTAAAGGAAAACAAATCCCCAAACCTCTGTACCTCATATAGACCTATATCATTATTAAATAATGACTATAAGATAGTTATGACAATATTAATGAACAGAATGAAAATACCACTATCCAAAACAATAAATGATCAAACTGGATTTATATATCATAGACACACACATGACAATATTAAAAGGATAATTTCTCTTATAGATTATGTTAATAAAGAAAATAAAGAAACACTCATAATTGGCTTAGATATAGAGAAAGCCTTTGATTCCCTAAATTGGGACTATTTATTCAAAATTCTGGTGTTATTTGACTTTCCTCCTTCCTTTGTTCATCTACTAAATATATATACAAATAATTTAGCGTGTGTTAAGCTAGGTCCTTTCACCTCTGAATCTATACATATAACAAAGGGTACTAAACAAGGATGTCCAATGTCATTGATTCTATTTGCTTTGGCTATTGAAATATTGGCAGATTCAATACGTAACAATACAAAAATTAAAGGAGTAGATGTTTATGAACAATACAATTCTAAAGTAATGCTCTTTGCTAATGACATATTAACATTATCCAACACAAAAGAGACATTAGAAGAATTAGATATTTTAATTGACACGTTTTACAGGACTTCAGGACTCCATTTCAGTAAATCAGAGTCAAAATTTTTATTTTTAAATAAAAAAAGAGAATTGCAGAGGAAGGGGAATAACATTATAGGGAAACAAGAATCAACGTTAAAATATCTAGGAATTGAGTTATGCAAGGATAATAATGAATTAGCCTAAAAAATCTACAATAATATCATCAGTGCAATTAAAATCTCTGTGGAAAAGTGGAACAAAATAATATTAACATTTGAAGATAGACTACAGTTAATAAAAATGGTTTTACTACCCAAGATTCTATATATAGCTTTGTCAATACAACTGTTACCAGAAAGGAATATACTCAAAGAAATAAATGCATGCCTAATAACATTTTTGTTTCCCAAAAGAAATAGAATAGCTTTAATACATCATATCAGACCATGGAAACAAGGAGGATTAAACTTTCCTGATATAGAAACATGTATAAAAGTATCAATATCTAAAACAATCTCAGATTGGATAAGTCCAAATTATTCTGCAAATTGGAAAGAATTAGTAAATGTAATATCAATAATGAATTTGATTTACAAAAAAAAATTAAAATAAATAAAAATAATTTGCCGTGGCACATATGTATTAGTATGCAATATAACATAACTAAGCCCACTAAAACTCGTATGATTAATTATTACATTGACTCATTTAGGAAAATTATTAATGCAAATATAGATTTAAAAATCTGAAGCAAGGCACAAACAGGAACCACAAGCAATGTTAAAGCACCAAACGCTTTATTACAAGGCAGAGGCACACAACCACATGAACGTTACTCCAAATTATGTTTTCGTCATAGGAAATGACTTCATCAGATAAAAAGACTCACAAAGAGAACCTCATAAATACCTAACTAATTAAAAAGCTGACCAATCAGGATCTGTTCAAAATAATTGACAAGTTAAGCACATAATTGAACCATATAAAAAATACATTCTGTTGCAACTAGACAGTCAAGAGGAGAGGGTAAACACTTGCACCACACCACACTCAACACATAGTCCCTCAAAACCTACACCACCAAAACATACACATAGAAACACAAAACACACACCTACATTCGCGGAGGCTCTCAATAAAAACCTGCCCAAGCATCAGGGACATCCAAAGCATAAACGCAAGCAAACTCCACCCCCCAACACAACCCAAATGACACATAGCCCACAAACTCAGTGTGCCACTCAACCACAGCCCATAAGGCATAACAACGTACCCAACACTCTAGTCATAGGTGACTCTATAGTCAGGCACACTGATGTTCCACTCACTAGACTAAACAAGGAGAAAGTTACTGTCAGCTGTCTGTCAGGTGCCAGGATCCGCCACATAACGCATGCACTCAGGTCACTCCACAATAAGTACAAATATGACACTGCCATTGTCCATGTTGGTGTAAATGACCTGAGACGTACCTCCCTGGACTACATGAAAAGAGACATGGAGGAGCTCTCCGATCTTGTATCCCAGGCAGGTATGACCCTAACCCTGAGTAGCATCCTGCCACCACCCAGAATGATACCACAGTACAAGGACAAAATGATTGACTTCAACAATTGGCTAAGCTTCTGGTGTCATTCTAAGGGGATCCAGTATTTGTCTGCCTGGGACGACATGATCGACAGTCCACGATGCTTTGGCAGAGATGGCCTGCACCTGTTGCCCTTAGGATTCCGGATACTGGCTAAGACTCTTGCCACCCCTATAGTGCCTTTTTTAGACAAGGTTCAAATGACAAATTCACCACCGTAACAGGTACAAGCAAGCAAAATCTGAGGGTAATGCTACTCAGTGCTAGAAGTCTAAACCTCAAAATGCACTCACTCGAGGCACTCCTTAAAATGGAGAACATTGACATCTGTGCAGTGACAGAGACCTGGTTCAAAGCTCCAGAGAGCATCCCTGCATTACCAGGCTTCAATTCATACCACACCTTTCGGCCACCTAAGCCAGAAAGAAGCACTAAAGGCGGAGGCGTGTCCATATTCATTAAGGATATCCACACCTCCAGGCTAGTTGCACAGCATAATGCATCCGAGATTATCCAAGTGCAACTAACTCTGGGCAAGACCGCAATCCAAATTGTAGCTTGCTACAGACGCCCCACCATGCCCCAGGATTCACACTCCTCATTTCTTGATACACTGGAAAGTATTAGGGTACAACCCAACACCCTAATAATGGGCGATTTGAACTACCCCACTATTAACAGGGAAAACTACTCATGTACCAACTCTTTTTCTCAACGTTTTCTATAATTCATAAATTCCAACGCCTTGGATCAACTTATTCACACCCCCACCAGGGGCAGCAATATCCTAGACCTGGTCATTACCAACATGGGAAACCGGTGTTTCACACCAGAGGTCAATTCCTCGTTGGTCAGATCCGACCACAAGCTTATCAGCCTAGACATCCACATCCCATCCCCAGCTCCAATTAGGGAAACCATCGTAAAAAACTTCTCAAAAGCCAACTTCACACTTCTTAAGACAGAAGTGGCAAACTTCATGAGACCCATGCAGACAGACAATAGAGGTATGACTGCCGAATCCTACACAAATGCACTTTATAAGCACTTACACGAGTGCATGGATCATGCTATCCCTAATAGAACCAAGATGTTATCCTCCAAAAAAAGGAAGCCAATCTGGTGGTCCTCTGCCATAAACAAACTCTACAACAGAAGAAAGAAACCGTTGCAAAAAAGAGTAAAATCCCATGACTGGAGGAACTCCCTGGTCAACCTCAGTAAGAAGCTGAGATCCCTCATAAAATCCTCCAAAGCTAGTTACAAAAACAAAATTGCCACTGACTCTAAAGACGACCGCAAAGCATTCTATAGCTATGTCAATAATCTAAATGGGAACACTCAGATCTGCTCTGTGTTACAGCATAATGGCACTAAATATACAGAACCAACTGATATTGCCAACATCCTAACAGATAGGTTCAGTGCTAACTTTACCCCCCTCTCTTCTCCTAGAGGGCCCATCTCTATACCGGAAGAATGCAAAGTTCCTATAATCACGGCTGCACAGGTAAAAAACACACTCTCCAAAGCCAAGAACACAGCATCCATGGGACTTGACAATATCCCAGGCTGCGTTCTACATAAACTACAGAATGAACTGGCACCCTACCTAAGCACCATGTTCAATCATAGCCTCACCTCAGGCTTTGTACCCACTGAATGGCGTACCACGACAGTTATCCCACTCCACAAAGGGGGAGCCACGACGGACCCCGGGAACTACCGCCCCATTAGCCTGACGAGCCTGGTCTGCAAGGCCATGGAACATATCATCGTGGAACTCATAAACAAAGACATTGGTAATCTCCCAACTCTGGACCCTACTCAGTTTGGATTTGTAAAAGGCAGATCATGTCTCCTAAACCTGATTGACTTCTTTGAAGCAGTCACCAAAGCCATAGATGAGGGTAAAATGGTTCACACAGCTTATCTAGATCTTGCCAAGGCTTTTGACACCATCCCCCACTCTGGAATTATAGATAAGCTCACTAAACTAGGTATAAATCCCTATGTCACAAGATGGGTTGCCAACTGGCTCACGGACAGAACCCACACTGTGAAAGTAGTGGATTCCAAATCCGACATCAGACCAGTGACAAGTGGAGTACCACAGGGTTCAGTCCTGGGTCCTCTCCTGTTTGGTATCTACTTCTCTGAAGTGCAGGCCAACACAGAAGGTCTTTGGCTAACAAAGTTTGAAGATGACTGCAAACTAGGAGCCATAATCGAAACTCCTAATGATGTGGACAAACTACAAAAGGGCCTCACTGAGACAGATACCTGGTGTCAAAGCCATGGCCTGAAGCTCAATGCCAAAAAGTGTATTGTCATCCCCTTTGGTAAAAACTTTGTACCCATGAACTACCACATAGCTGGTAGTCTACTTAATGCTGAAAATGTGATAAGAGACCTTGGGACACAGGTGGACAGTACTCTCTCCTTTATAATCACATTTCCACAGTGGTCAGGAAATCCTTCTACGTGGCTCATCTCATCACAAAAGGATTCTCATCCATAAAAAAAGAGGTCATTGTTCCCCTCTACTCATCACTCATTAAACCCATTATAGAGTACAACGCCCCTTTTGGTATGTACCTCACAAGACATCTACAACAACTGGAAAGACCACAGAAATACCTCACAAAGAGGATTACTGGCCTCAAACAGATGCACTATGCAGACCGTCTCAAAAAGCTACAGCTTTACTCCATCGCATATCGCCTACTCAGGGGCGATCTCTGCCTAACATACAAAGCTATGTCAAACCCAGAGCTGTTGAACATGCTCCACTTAAAGAAATCACAATCCCTCTGAGCTACACGCTCTAGGGACCTTAACCTTGTCACCACAATAAACAGAACATGCTGGAGGGATAGATTCCTGTCCCAGAGACTTCCCATTCTCTGGAACAGACTACCTATCTATGTCAAACAGAGCTCCTCATTAGCACTCTTCAAGAAAAATCTTGATGATTGGATGGGAAATGGGAAATTTACCCCGGGGATCACTTCTGTGGCTCTGCTCGACAGGGGCACAGGAAAATAATTTTCTTGGGTGGCGAAAGCCAGGGTACATTTTTTGGCTAGGCTTGTATGGGCCCTAGGGCCGATAGCCTAGTACCTACCTATGAACCTATAAAATACATAAAATACCATATATACCGAACATAATAATAAGTAAAGTATTCCCATCTCTTATTGACTAATCAGTATTAATATAAAACACATTTATAGAACGTGAAAAATCACACTTATAAAATACATTCATTAATAACCGAAACATGTTATATAATATATAGTATGTAAATGTAGGGAAATGGCAAACACAGGGTTTTTTCTCTATCTACTGGCAAAGAAAATTACTACAGTTTGGCTGTTTGATTGCTGATCAATGTAATTGCTGATTGGTCAGCTTTTTAATTAGTTAGGTATTTAGTAGGTTCTCTTTGTGAGTGTTTTTATCTGATGAAGTAATTTCCTATGATGAAAATGTAATTTAGAGTAACATTCATGTGGTTGTGTGCCTCTGCCTTGGAATAAAACGTTTGGTGGTTTAACATTGCTGGTGGTTCCTGTTTGTGCCTTGCTTGAGGTGTTTGGTTTTATTTGGCACTTTGGACTTTTTGCTGTAGATTTAAAAATATGGTTTGATCTTTTAACACCATTCATAGTTACAAAGAGCTATCCACACAAAATATACAGATAAATAATTAATTCCTGGGTACAGAAAGGATTTGTTTGTTGGTTTCAATGTATCAAAGAACTAAAAGTTCTGGATATGCAAACAATAGAAACAACATACAAAATTCCACAACAAGATTGGCTAACTATACAAAGCATTCTGACGTAGTCGCAAGATTTATGCAGAATAATTAGTAATTCTTCATTTAAAGAAATACCCAAACTTATGAAATACCTATTATATGAAATCATGTATAATGATTATGACATGGGGAATAGTATTTCGAAATTTTACAAGATATTGATAAATTATAAAACAACAACCAAATCCTCATATTGGAATTATATAACAAAAGGACACTCATTATAGCTAACTGAAAATTTTAAATCAAATATTTTATTATCAATAAAACGTACATCCTTTACACAATACTGGAAAATTTTTAATTGGAAATGCTTGCACAGAGCATTCTTAACTCCAGATAGAATTACTAAAATTAATTCTTCCACAAAGGGAATATGTTGGAGGTGTGAGCAAATACACAATACAGATTGGAATCACATTTTCTTCAACTGTGTGAAAAATTAAGCCATTTTGGAATGGTATTAAAAACTTTTTACAAGCTTTATTTAATGAATCATTTGACTTATCTAAAGCTCTAGTATTATTACATGTGTATGAAGGTCCTCATTTGAATGAGTCAAATATGTATCTAGTATGGACAATACTTGCAATCTCAAGGAAGAAGTGTATAACAAGAAGATGGACTGCAAACACAATACCAACTTTGGAAGACTTCTACAGCCTACTGAAGACTACAGCATTATTGGAAATTAAAATTAAAGAATTAAGGATTCATCCTAAGCCATTTATTAACAATCCATGGAAAAAAAGTCTTATCATTGATTGACACTTTACAGTAACTGAACAGATACACTCTGATAACTGGATTGTTATACCTATAAAGTTTTTGTATATATTGAGCTCTGTTATAGTGTCAGGCTGATGTAAATAGTGTACATAGTTATTAAGATGTTATATACAAATACTATGGAATTTATATTTGAAAAATAAAAAAAAATTGAGGGGAAAAAAGACAAAGAATTGTTCGAGGAACGTAAAAAAAACACAAACACTGCTAAAAGGACAGATTTGTCAGGTTGGGTGCTAGTGTCAGAGCTGATATAGTCAGAAAGGAAAGAAAAACTAGGAAGCTCAGAAAATTAGATACGCAGTGCTAGGAACAGGCGGATGAACAGAAAACATGTGTCAAAAACATAAGGGTGAAGGATTTAAAAATGAGGATATGGAAGAGCGCAAGACAAATGCAGTAAGGTAAAGAGAGGAACAGCATTAAAGGGATGTTCCTGAGGTGACTGAAAAACACAGTAGTCTAGAGAAAGTCTAGGATGTGGAGGGTTGAGAAACGCCCTGAACTGGCAAAAATCAGGAAATAATAGCTGTACAGGAAAGAGAGGTGGCCATACTGTTAAAGAAGGGAATGTAGGTAGAACCTGAGAAGAGATGAAACAGCAGGGATGGAAAGTGAATCTTATAGGAAGGAAAATAAACCAGAGAGGATGCAAGATAGTGAACTTAAACACCCCAGAGAAGAAAAGGTCTTTTTTTCAAGAACTCAAGATAGATAGAGTATAATAGGAGGGAATTCATTGTAGCACTCGGTGAATTGCTAAAAAGGATAGGAGGGCAAAGGGAATGGAACTGGGCCAGTCAAAGGGAACTAAGTGAAAAAACAGAAGAAGAAGATGGATGGATTGACATTTGAAGTGAAAGGAGCAGAGAGGTTATTGAACAGATGACACAGAGCCTCAAGAGCCTTTCAGAAAGACTTGAGAATATGGGAAGCCAGATGCTGGAGATGTCACTAGAAAAGGGTGCGAATGCTACACATCTTCTGGGAATGTAAATTGCAAAAAAGATTTGGGACATAGTAATAGAAAAATGGGAAACCATATCGGAAATTAACCTGACAAATACATGGGAGGTATGCCTGATGGGGTTAGATGAAAGGTAAGACCCAATAAAGAAGAACATAAGAGCACAAATCCTACTACTGACAGGAAAATAAAGACTTCCGTTGCACAATACTGGAAGAGATGCCCTGAAGAAGGACAGGTAAATATAAGAGGCTGCAGTTGAGTAAACTAAGAGGGATGATCAGAGAGTTAAAAGTTAAAGCATGTGGCATTCAGGAAGATAGAAACGAGCCAAAGTCAAAGATGGGTATGAAGCAGAAATGAAGAAAAAAATTCAGAATATACAGACAGAGCAAGCAGAGAATAGAAGGGTTGGGGAATGGGTCTGGGGCAGTGAAGTGAGTAGCAAGCAGGGATAGGCAAGATGGTACCCAAAGGAAAGCAAATAATGGTGAAGTAGAGTAAACAAGAGGTCCAGCAAGTTCCACAATATGAACAGAACCAAAGATGTACTTGTAGTTATATGGATTGTATGTGGAAAGGACTGCATGTGTAATGTTTCCATTGTGTCTTATTGTATGGTCATTCTTTTTAAAGAAAATCAGTAAAGGTCTGTATTAGGCTTTTCCATATGGCAGATGGACCCCCTATCAGAAGTGCAAGGCCCTTAATTACAGCTTCTAGAACAATCAAACAATAAGTGCAGTTGTTAAACAAATACAATGAATCTTAAAACTTGCTGTAATTCCATTAAACATTTTTGCATGAGTGCACCCCTTCCCCCTGCCCCCCACACCCCGACGGGGGTGAAACATGTAATGCTTTGGCCTACATTTCTATTTGTATGTACTAACTCCAAAATCATTGTACCTCAGAAAAGATTTTCTGAGGTTGCCATCATCTCAGACATAGCTTGTAGCATCTATAGTTGCAGTTTTAGTCTTGCTAGTCCGATGATCATAATTGCAAGTCCTGGGAATTTTAGATCTATATTTGCAGTTTTATTATTGCTATTCCAAGGATCATAATTGCAAATCCTGGACATTTTAGCAGTAGTCCAACACATGAGCAAACAGCTGATGCAAAGCATAAAATACACACCCTAAAATGCAGTGCTTCCTGTGTATTTATTTTACTGCCTTCTCTAATTCTGACGTAACAGTGCTTGCTGTACTGTCAGGTTCACTCATAGACCTTTTGCAGCAGTTTACTTGTGTAAAAGGAAATGTTTGTTTTGTTTTTCTCCACATTTTTCTACAATTTTAAATATTGATTTTTGAGTTGTAACCAAACCCTTGAGAAGATTCCAAGAGCTCTGATTGTTGATAGCATGAGAAGTGTGGTACTGATGTCAGCATTCTGTTTTATCTCAATGCTGCATAGGGTTACAGTGATTTTGGAAAATAGGGAAACATTTCTTGATGTGATAAGAATTGCTAGTAATTGATCCTTAAAGAGAGACAGCAGATCAGACCATAGCAGATGTCCACATTTCCATTATTAACTATAGGTAGCTAGCTCTTTCTTCATCTTGTTAATGCTTCTTCATTTATTTTAAAACTGTGATTGAAGTTAATAACCCTTCAGCAGTATTTCCTGAGTGTATTGCATTGCCTACATGATAACCACAGCATGTATTACAAAGAAATGTGAATTATACAAAGCATAAGACCTTTTTATCACACGGGGTAATATGTTATGAAGATCTTCAGCTTGTTTCTGACACCTGATGCACATCTCACTTTTATACCTTACACCACTGACATTATATGTAGGAGTATTGATAATAAAAGATGAAAATGCCAAATAAGTTGTGTCTTCAGGGGCTCCCCAAAGGAGTGTTTGGGTGGTAATTTGTCTTTTTTTTTTTTTCTTTCTTTTACACTCACATTGCAAGACATGTGTTTTTGATTTGATATTTAGAGATATTCTCACTCTTCTTAAAAAAGATTAAACTAACATACCCGTTAATGATCGTTCCACAGAAGTAAAACTAATGACCTGGTGGAAGACATTAGGGCTCACATCCATGCAATTTTTTTTCTGCCTTCTAACTCCAGGTCCTCCCTGCTAGAAGTACCCCAGCACTCATGTTAGATATCTCCAAACCTTGTTCTTCTAATGAAAGTGAACCTATCAGGGTGTAAATGTCACTATGTGTGTAGCTGGATAGTATTGCATTTTACTTTTCATATAGTTTACTCTGTACTGTTAGTGACAGTTTTAGGTTGTATAAACTGGCTTTTATGAGGTGTGCAACTAAAGACATAATACCTGCACATTTATAGGAAGGGTGTTGTGACAGAAGAAAATGTTGGCATTGTGCCAGTGTTATCCTTATTGTTGTATAACTTAGATTTTCAAAAGAACAGTACATTGACACCATCTGTCATTCTGTTAGTCTGTTTGTCTGCCAGCAGATAGTAAAGTAGTGTGGCTTTAACTGTGGTCCAGTCATGTGTTTAGAGGGTCTGACAGATGTATATGGGTGCTGCTGGGCGTGAGAGTATAGAACTGTGATTTGGACATTAGGTACAGGCTGTACAGACTGTTAACCCTAACACTGCTAATGCATGTTTAGACACCTTATAAAATGTAGTCATCTTTTTTTTAGTTTTGGAATGCATAGTTGACGTTGAGTAGATCAAAGTAAGTATGTTAAATTATCTGTACAGCTCTGATGTAAACTGTGTAAAAGGAATATTCAGTACAGGTTCATATTTGTACATTTGTTAAGTGTCTTATGGTGCTTAGTTCTGTACTTTGGTTTTCGTCTGGGGTGCCTTTTGTGCAGAGACTGCTCTTGTTGTTGTCTGCTCACTGGGTACTGCATTTTTCTTCAACATTCCAGAGATGTGTCATAGATAAAACTGGCAATGCTGTCAATTGTGTGTGTGTGTGTGTGTGTGTGTGTGTGTGTGTGTGTGTGTGTGTGTGTGTGTGTGCGCGCGCGCACACACGTGTGT
Source organism: Protopterus annectens (assembly GCF_019279795.1). NCBI lineage: Eukaryota > Metazoa > Chordata > Ceratodontiformes > Protopteridae > Protopterus > Protopterus annectens. The sequence goes on from NC_056726.1 coordinate 330,680,426, forward strand.
TTGTCCTATGATTAACTGGCATCCAATCAAGAATTAGTATCTCTGCCTTGCAGGAATTGAGTGCCAGAACAGTCTGTGTCTCCTGTTGCTGTTGTTGTTTTTCTTTCGGCTTTTCCCGGTTAGGGGTCGCCACAGCAGAACTCCGGTCCGCTAATGATTGGCAGTAGATTTTTATGGTGCCGAGGTGCCAGCCCGACGTCCTACCTTCAACGAAGGCACGCCCATTCACACATGTCTTTCGAACGCCACTTGACCGCAGGGAGGACATGCAGACTCCACACAGAAGGTGCTCCAGCCGAGAATCGAATGGGAGAACCTCTTGCTGTGAGGCGACAATGCTACCGCTGCACCACCGTGGCTTAGTCTCTGTCTCCTGCATAACCTATAATTGGGTTAAGATAGTAATGTGAAAATTATTGAACGAAAACTGAACGAATGCTTAAGTTGCAGTAAACAGACTGTATTAAATCATCCCATAGCACAGTTTAGTTTATTTTAAAAAGTACTAAAAGTATGATAGTAAAAACTATATAATTTATGAGTATGAGACAATACATGTTGTATATGTACAAAGGGAATGTATTCTACCCCATTCCTTGTTAATCTCGTACTGTATTGTAGTTGGTTTTAACAAGGTTCCTTAGAAGAGTATTATCAAATATTACAACAAACTCAGTTGTTAAATTTTCTTTTTTTGTTGTTGAATTTTTCCTTTATGTAAAGAAGTTCAAGGATCTATAAAACAGATGAGAAGTTGAATATTCTCTTTAGTCCACATCATTACAGTAACTGAAGTTTCGGGCAATGAAAAGCTAGGCAGTCATTTGTCAGTGGCATGTTCTGTGTATGCTATAAATTGATCTGTCTAATTTTTTTTTCTTCCCAAACAAGCTTTTTGAGTTAATGTACAAAGTTAAGGATTAGTTATTGCTTTTTGTGGCAGTTCCATTTTGCTGTACCTTGATATAGTACAGTACTTAGTTATCTAGACATGAACAGTGCAAAGCGTTATTGAGTGCTAATAAAAATAACCAGTAAACACTCGTACTATTCATTTGAAAAAGTGATAACATTGGCTACATTTTAAAATGTGAAAATCTATGAAAAGCTCTTTCAAATTATGAGATTGTGATTATGAGTAAATTATAGGTGTTGACAGTCCCTCATATAGAATATATTCATTAGAAAATGTAACTGATGTGCAGAAAATTAATTCACAGTAATTACATGAGTTTAGATGCGTAGGAAGTATATAAATCTGCTAGAATGTTTAAAGCATATCACTTGTTATGTAACTTGTTGTTTTATTAATTACATCTCAGTATGTTAATTAAACATTTGTCCTTTTATAAGAACCACTTTATGTTTAGAAAGAGATGTGCAAGTGCCGGGTTTTGCATTTCAGAATGCTAATAGGGATCTTTTGTCATGAAAAGAAATCTGACTGAATGAGGAAACTAAAATATCAAGACAAATTGTGTTGTTATTTTTGTTAAGTAAATATAGACTATAGTCATTAAACTGTAATACCTTTTATAGGACACCGATAATGCATAGTAGGTATGCATACACAGAATTATTTAGTTGCATTGTGTGAGGTATTATTTTATTGTTGTTTGGTCATCTGGCAGATTCTTCCCATTGTTCAGGACTACCGAGATGAAGACGTGCTACCTGTCTGATATGATGTGTGTCACATGACTTAGTCAGAGGAATCATTGTGACCCCTGACATCAGTTGCCACCAATAGTCAAGCTGCAGCAGAGTACATTTCCTTCAACATAAAACAAGTCGTGGCAGGTGTACAAAACAGTAGCATAGCTAGGGCAGGACGAAGGGGGAAACTGCCCTGGGTATATAGTGTTAGGGGGCACGATTGACCATCATCCTGATAGCTATTTATTTCTCTTTGTTGACCAGGAAATTTTGACTGAGGTTTCTCTCATTTTCAGCAAAGCCCCAGAGAGAAAAGCTCCACAGATAAAGAACAAACACATTACACAGCAGAAACAATATAATGTAATATAGATAATATACTGAGTTATATGATATCACATTAAATAGGATACTGCAGAGTATCTTCCATATACGTTTGAGTTATTGAAACATGAGATAGTTGATTACATAGAAATTTGACATTTAAGTGTACCTAATTATCTAGTGAGATTTTTAGTTAGAATATGTAAAAACAGATAACACAGAAAGTGAAAGGATTATACTGGAGGATATATTTAAATTCTAATAGGTTACCATATATGTTGAGGGTAGGACTGATAGTACGTAAAAGCATGTATGAAAAAAATGGATGTTATCAGTGACTACCTGGAGGAAAAAATCTTATAGGGAGAAGATGTGGGTTGTAGACTGCAGTGGAAAGAATGTAAAAACATGTCAGAAAGTAGTACAGTCCTGTTTTAGGTGTAAGTATATTGTAATTATATTAGTGTAAAAGAAGGAAATTGTGTGTAATTTAAAACAAAGAAAAAGAATTAGGAGAGTGTAATTAGAAGGAGTGAGCCTGGAGTAGTGAAGGAGCTTAATCAGTTGTTTAGTAGGTGACACCTTAAAGCTATTTATCATACCTATCTGTCTTATTTCAGGGGAGATTTGGTTCCATGTTTTTGCAACCCGATTAAAGTATAATGAATCATCTGTGCTGTTATTAGTTCTTTAAAAAGCCAGTATTGTGTTTGTGCTCAAACCTGAGAGCTGTAGCACTCCTTGTAAGATCCAAACTATTACATTTTTTGTCTTTCTTTTAGTAAAATTAGAGCACTGTAGTGCTCAGTATGTGTTGTAAACTGACTGCAGCAACTACTTGTTGGGTGTGGGGGAGTGCGTGTATCTGGCCACCTGCTTGGTGTGCCAGTGCAAGGAGCGAGGTTTTTTTGCTCTTCCATTCAGCTGGGGCAGGGGGGAAGGGGAGTGTATCTTAATTGTGCTTGTTGTCTTCTATTCTTTTTTTAAATATGTTTGGCTGCTATGCAGACAACCATGTGCTGCTGTTCTGTCTCATGTCCAGAGCACCACTTACTCCCGTACTTATTGTGCCAATTTCAGTCCCAAGTCAGGGAGTTACAAGAACAAGATCAAGAAAATTAGCAGTGTTAGCCACTCCAGCGACATAGAGGGATAAAGCCCTGACTACGGCCCAGTCAACCCTGTTCAGTTAGTAGCTATAGTGACTGATGGAGCAGCATAGAAGGGAAGGGTATGCCCATCCCCGATGGGGCAATGCTTGTGATATGCTCCCTAAGGGGGGTGTGGTCCATAGAGGGGGAGTTGCCCTCAGACGTAAACAGTGAGGGAGGTGGGTGAGAAAAGGGAAGTGGGTAGGTCATAAAAAAGAAAAAATCCTTCTGGAACAGAAGCTTATTGAAAATGAGCCCCAGGATTGCCTCAGGATCTGCGAATGGCCACAGCAAAAATGGGGTAAAATTGTGGGGTTGGAAAATAGCTAAAACACTTGACATGGATCTTGGGTACTGGGGGTAAGGCTGGTAAAAATAAGGTTTGAGGGTACAAAAAAATTACGTCTTAAGTAATAAAAACAATGTAGTGAAAAACATCACGCAGTATACAAGTAAAGGCTATATATATATATATACTGTATAAAATCCACTTAATCCAATATTCTTCCAGTCCCTGTCTGGAGAGATCGACTCATCCCATCACAGTGTCATCAGTACTGTCATGCAGACCTTTTACATATGACCATGTTTGATATGTAATGCCCTAATGTCCTGAAATCACAACTAGTATCTAGTAACTAGTAGAAATCACAATTGCCTCTTATTGCTTTGTTTTTTCTATATTATTATTAAGTATGTGGAGCTTTTCTCCCCGGGCCTCTACTGAAAATGGAAATATCTCCAGCTAGACTAGCCCGGTCAACAAATGTAAAATAAATGTAAAATAAATAATAAAATAAATAAATAGTATACAGCCCAGTTCATTTGACTATGGATTGAAGCTTCTGGTCACTCCACTGTTAATCCATGGTGAAAACCAGTCTCTCCTAATGGGACAGACAAGCTGGAAAGATACTGTTCCTTTCCCACCCTCTCCTGGTGACACATCACATGCTGGGCTCATTAGCTGAATTCGAATCACCCGGGTTACAGTCAGGACTCCATTCCTCTATACTGTGGAGCTGGTAGCATGCCGTCCCTGATTCTTGATACACTTCATTTATCTCTTGTCAAATTCTCTTCCAGGTGGCTCATTTTTACATATGACTACAGTAGCAACAGTACAGACAGTATTTACACCATCTCTGCGTACGTATAAGAGTGTTTAGGAATGCTGTACTACCTGCTTGCTTATAAGTATGTGAAAGTGGAGGTAACCAAAATCCCAAAAGGAAACCTACAGCTCGTAGCTGCTGACTTCTTAAAAATACATACATAGAAACGTAAATATACTCATGGCACTTCTGTAGTGCAATGGCAACGTGCCATATCGTACTGACTTGTTTTATTTATTTATCACTTTGTCATCCAGAAGAGTAAATTGGTCCAAGGACCATCCTCATTCATCACTAGGTACAAATTCAGGCAATACACAAAGCATACAAAAAACGCAATTGACAAATATATTACAAGCAGTATTTGTAGGTGTAGGCAGTATGTAATAGGTAAAATTTCAGTGAATTCACACCAAGAGGTTCAATGTAAATAGTTTTATACAGTAAAAAGAAGCCATTCAGGTGCAGCTAACATCGGGTAAGACAGCGATTCAGGTCGTAGCCTATTTTTGGCCCCCAGCCATGTCCCAAGACACTCACTCCATGTTCTTAAGCACCCTGGAGAATAATACGATCCAACCTAACACTCTCATACTGGGTGACCTGAACTACCCCTCAATTAACTGGGAAAACTACTCATGTACCAATACACTTGCCCAGCGTTTCCTGGAATTCATTAATTCCAATGCCCTGGACCAGCTCATTCTTACCCTCACTAGAGGTAGCAACCTGGTCACTAACATGGGTGACTGTTGCTCTACACCAATAGTCAACTCCTCCCTGGTTAGATCCGACCACAAACTAATCACCTTGGAAATCTACATTCCACCCCACCCCCCACCCCGCAAAGGTAACCACCATGAAAAACTTCTCCAAAGCTAACTTTGGGCTCCTAAGAACAGAGGTGGCTACTTCACGGCACCCATGTAAATGGAAAATAGTTGCATGACTGCAGAATCATGCACTGTATGAACATGTACACAAATGCATGGATCTCACCATACCCAATAGAACTAAGACACTCTTCTCTAAAAAAAGGAAGCCAGTCTGGTGGTCCCTTGCCATTAACAAACTCTACAACAAAAGGAGGAAACTGATGCGGAATAAGGTGAAGTCCCAAGACTGGAAAAATACCCTTATCAGCCTAAACAAAAAGTTGAGATCCCTCATCAAATCCTCTAAAGTTAGCTATGAAAACAGAATTGTAGCAGGTTGTAAAGACAACCACAAGGCCTTCTGTAGTTATGTAAGGAACCTCCACGGCAATACCCAGATTAGCTCTGAGCTACTGCACAATGGTACCTCCTATACTGAGCCAACAGATATTGCCAATATACTGGCCGACAGATTCACTGCCAACTTTACCCCTCTCACCCCCCAAAGGACCAATCACAATACCAGTACATTTTCAGGCACCCAGTATTACTGCTGCACAGGTTAAAATAGCACTGTCCAAGGCCAAGAATACAGCTTCTATAGGACCTGACAATATCCCTGGCTGTGTTCTACATGAACTACCTCACCTGTGTGCCCTGTTCAATCACAGCCTCTGTCCCTACTGAATGGCACACTGCTATAGTCATCCCTCTCCACAAAGGAGAAGCAACTACATACCCTGGGAACTATTGCCCCATTAGCCTGACAAGTCTGATATGCAAAGCTATGGAACACATCATCATGGACCTAATAAACAAGGATACAGGGAATCTCCAAACTCTGGATCCCACACAATTTGGCTTTATGAAGGGTAGATCATACCTGCTCATCTTGGTCGACTTCTTTGAGTCAGTCACCAGAGCTGTGGATGAAGGCAAGGTGGTTCATACAGCCTTTCGTGATCTGGCCAAGGCCTTTGATACCATTCCCCACTCAGGAATCATAGAAAAACTCACTAAGCTAGGCATCAACCCCTATATATATATCACTAGGTGGGTTGCAAACTGGCTCACAGATAGAACCCACAGTGTGAAAGTAGCTGACTCCAACTCAGACTGCCGACCAGTCACGAGTGGAGACCTACAGGGATCGGTCCTGGGTCCTCTTCTGTTTGGTATCTACTTTTCAGAGGTCCAGGGACTCTGGCTGACAAAGTTCGCAGATGATTGCAAGTTGGGAGCCATTATTACCTCCCCAAGTGAAGACATCCTACAGAAAGGCCTTACTGAGACCAACGACTGGTGTCAGAACAATGGCCTTAAGCTCAATGCCAAAATATGTGTCGCCATCCCCTTTGGGAAAAACCCAGTTCCCATGAACTACCACATCGATGGTAGTCCACTGAACACAGAAGGTGTTATAAGAGATCTGGGAACAAAGGTTGAGAGCAACCTCTCTTTTGACCACCACACTGCCACTGTGGTCAGAAAGTCCTTCCATGTGACACATCTCATTACAAAGGGTTTTGCATCCAGGAAGAAAGAGGTCATACTCTCCCTATACTCTTCCCTCATTAGGCCAGTCATCGAGTACATTGCCCCATTTGGCATGTACCTCACTAGACACCTGCAACAACTGGAGAGAGGCCGCAAAAGTACCTCACAAAGAGGATCCTAGGCCTTAAACACTTGTCCTATATGAACAGACTCAAAAAACTCCAACTATTTTCTGTCTCATATCGCCTACTTAGAGGCGATCTCTGCTTGACTTACAAAGCCATGTCTGACCCAGCTCTGTTAGAAGTGCTGCATCTAAAGAAATCCCAATCCCTCCGTACCACACACTCCAGAGACCTCAACCACATTACCAAAATCAACAGAAAGTGCTGGAGGGACAGGTTCATAACCCAGAGACTGCCCATGCTATGTAGTAGACTTCCCATACATGTCAAACAGAGCACCTCACTGGCCCTCTTCAAGAGAAATCTTGATGAGTGGATGGGAAATAGAAAATTCACCCCAGGTTCCACTCCAGTGGCTCTACTCGACAGAGGCACTGGAAACTAAGGTTGGGTGGTACGATGCCAGGGTAATCCTATGGCTAAGCTTGTAAAGGCTACAGGGCCATTAGCCTAGTACACACCTATGAACCTATTCATATATACTTGTTCAATTTTCAAAATGTGGAGATGTCCAAATTTTATGAAAAAAAATCAATATTGTTTGGACAATTTCTAAACAGTTTTGTTTGGTTACCAGAGAAAGCTGAAATGTCTAAGGAATAGTTGTACTCTGCAGTAGTATCTAAGTGTCTTATCAACCGTTATCCCTAAAGCAGTCTTACTGTGTAGAAAGTTGAGCAGGCAGTTTACTTCTAAAAGTATCACAGTCTTTAAACGTCTGATGGTAAAACATTCCACAATGAAGAGCCAGAACTCCGGACTTCTCCAGGAATATTAAGTAGGAATTTGGGTATTAGAGAAGTAAAACACCATCTTCCTGAGCAAGTAAGTATCAGGGCCTTTGCAGAATATGGAATTTGTTTCAGAGTATGGATTGCTAATCATTATGAAGAAGCTTTTGTACTTGTGGTGAACAGTAAAGAGGCCATATGTAATATATATATATATATATATATATATATATATATATATATATATATATTTATATGTATGTAACATCAGTTTTATTTAGAATGACTGACTTTCTTAAAGACTATAAGTAAGGTACTTGATGAGGTGCCACCTGTGTATTCTGTAGTTTTGCTTGGAGATTTTAGTGTTTTTAAGGGAAATTATGGTGATACCATGGAAGAGGGGTAAAGCTGGGAGGATCTGCTTGCCTGATCTCAATCAACCCAGGTAGTAAATTATATTGGACTTCCATATTGCTCATGTAGTGCCCATAACAAGACAGCTGTCTGTGAGGATGACAATTTTTTTTCTTGTCCAAAATGCTTAAGTATGAGAAAGAGACGAGTCAGGCAGACAAATTGCTAAACAAAGTATAATGATATTTTATTCAAACCAACATGGTGTGCTTTGAGGAAGCTGTATGGAAAATAAATGTCGTAGAAGGAAAAAATAAAAACAGCTAAGTCATGTTATATTTATGTGTGGTAGGTTATTTTGTGGGAGGAAGACAATACACTGTGGGATAAAGAAACGTCAGGCTTAGGATGCAATTTCTTTTAACTGTAAGATACTTTGGGACAAAGACATGTCATGTTTGGGGCGGGTCATTGTTAACTGTTGCTAGGGCTGTGGGTCTAGTGACACAGAAGTTTTTACACTGACTGTGGCACAAGAGACCCAGATTCTTCTAACAATGTGTATTGCACATAAGCTTACGTGGTTGCAAGAATTCATGTCTTAAACTCAGTATTGTGGTCATTCATAACAGACACATGACCGGTGTTTGTATTAAAATATAATAATAAAAGTGAACAATTTTGTGCATATAAATTAGTAGGAAGCTGCAACAGCCTTTTACACATACAGCCAATAGAGATTGTAGTGAATACAACAGTCAGTAATGATGCCACTCAGCTACATAGGTGTAAAGGTTTCATTACCCAGTTCAATTAACACTTTTTTCTTTTTCATCTTTAAAGGGATGTATTTTTTTTCTTTTACTTAAGTAATTGACTTTAATTAATATTTCCAATAATTGCTGAATTTTTTAGTGGCTTTCTCTTTAGCTCACTTAGTAAGCAGTTCAGATTGGTATAACTTGTCACAATTTAGGCTACCATTACTCATGTGTTGCTCCTTTTTTGACTATCAAACTTAACCTTTTTTGTTTTAAGTAAAATCCATTTAATTCAACTAGAATGTACCCCCGCATTAAAGACTTTTTTGACAAAACAATATAATCATTTTGAAATGCAATAACTGAAGACTCATTTATTGATTTTCTAATACCCATCTTATTCTGCATAAAGTGGAGAAATAGTCCTTTATGGGCATTAGTCCACTGTTAAATGCACACACACACACACACACACACACACACACACACACACACACACACACACACACCTACAGGTAATTTAGAAGAATGCCAGTTCACCTGTGGGCATGAGAGAGAAAACCAGAAGCCCTAGTGAAAACTCAGATGGACACAGGGTTACATATAAAACTCCAGGAAAAAAAACCCACCTTAACCAGTAAGTGTACCTGTGAGCTGAATTCTCTGAGACGCATGTGTGCTAACTTAGAACTCATTTCCTCAGAGGAGATGGGGCATTATGAGGAGATGACACTTGTATAGTATTGTATTTCATCACACTGTTTGCTATGATGAGATATACAGGCAGCTGTGTCATAGCTGGCAAAACAGATCAGGCAGGGTCTCATATAATTACGCAAATGCTGTATTATACAGAACATAAAAGTAGAAAGTGGTGTACACAGAAAAAAATAAGTGTTTTCTGTGTGAGACAAAGTCCTACCTCACACCTTCCATGGTGGGACTGTGCCCCGATAACTCTTTCTGCTAATAATCGATTCTGAAGTTGCTACATATTGCAGGAAAGGTCACCCCTTCTGGTCAGCTAACATTCATATCTGTGCAGAGGAACAATTTCAGAGTTGACTTGGGGAAAGTTAACTGTCATTCTCACATAGAATCAATGTCATGTGAGCCTGCAGAACCATAGATGTCCTTCATGGATGCATCTGCAGTCATAACAACTGGGTTGTCCTGTCGTCAGGCAGCCCTTCAGTCGGCCGGATTCCAAAGTCCGGGTCCGGCTTCGGCTGATGTCGCACTTCACCCGACGTCATCTCTGTTGGTCTTCGGGTATATAAGCATCAGCCGACGCCATTTTCTTCTGTCTTTCTTGCCGCGTGGCGCCCGAAGCAGAAGCTGTTCGCAAGTGCCGGTCGGTCGGATCCAGAGATTACTTCTACCGAATACTACTTGAAGACTTCTAAAGCTAAGTACCCGTTGGGGACTCTTTCTTGCCTCAGCCGATGTCAGAAAAAGTTAATAATTGTTTAACCTGTGGGAAACAAATACCTCATAAAGATTTCCACTCTTACTGCCTGCCCTGTTTAGGCCCAGCCCACGACGTAGCAGCTTGTTCGTCCTGTGCTTCTTTCAACCGACGAACGCTTAGACGTCGGTCAGAGTTTGCAGAACAGTTTTTCGGTTCTGACTTTGCGTACATTATGCCGTCGGACCCTCCGACTTCGCATTCTGCCAAAAAACGGAAAGAAAAAGACCGACACTCGCGGTCCGCGGTTTCGGCCGAAACCATGGTTAAGCAAACCGCGAGTGTCTCGGTTTCGGCCGAAACCGAGAAAACTGATCAAACTACACCTGAAACTATCACTACAACTGAGGTCCCTGCTAACACTCTTGAATCGGCCTCAGAAATTTTACCCACTACGGTGCTTACCACTGACTTATCAGACACCATTCCCTTGGATGTCTCTACCCCAGCACGTGGTGCTGCTAGGCCTCCAGCAGCCATGTCCATTAAGGCCTTCGCCAGGGCTAAAGCAGCCAAGACTACTAAAACAGTGCCTGTTAAACCTCCTTCCACCAGGCCCTCTGCCAGTTCTCAAATGCTTACCTTGGCAGAAGATTTAATTTCATTAATTAGAGGATCTCAATCTCACCCAGACAGGGCCTCTCAGCCCCAGAAAGAGACCTAGGGCAGAGCCCCTGAGCCAGTGTCCTCTGATGATTCTGCTGATGAATCAGACATAACTGACCAGCCAGAGGCTCCTTTCTCCAATTTTGAAGATTCTGATGCTGAAGAATCCATTCCAGCTGCTTCCCCTCCAGAAGAATTCTCCTTTGGGGAAACCTTGCATGCCATGCGAGAACAGTTCCAATGGCAGCAACAGGACTTTTCAGACTCCAGGAAAAGACTTAGGACCTTTTTGCACCTACCACAGCACAGGCCCTTAGCTATCCCTCCTGTTCTCTCTGTGGTGGATGATGCTTTCAATGATGCCTGCTCAGCTCCAGATTCTTTACCCCAGCCCCTGCCAAACCAGACAGATTTTACAGGGTGCCAGATACTCATCACCACCTCTACAAGGCCCCTCTTGCAGACCCCGAAACTATATCCCAGGGTCCCAAGGCAGTAGCCGCGACTATAGCTAAAAACCCTGTTCCTTCTGAAAGGGAAGCAAGGTCATTAGACAGATGGGGTAAAAAAGTTTACACTTCAGCCACTCTTTCAGCTAGAGCTTTAAATTGTCAGTTTCACATGATACAATACCAAGAGTTTATGCTTGATCAGTTAACTAAAAGCTAACCACTGATGAATCTCTTGATAAGAATTATGTATTAGAAATGGTAAATAACATACAGCAGGTTAGTAACCATTCTTTAAAATGTGGCTATGATGCACTGGAGGCTTCATTTAGATCAGCCATGACTGGCACAGTAATTAGAAGGCATGCATGGCTAAAGGAGCAAGCTTTACCGGATCATGTTAAATCTAAATTGCTTGATGCTCCTCTGGATAAATCAAGTTTGTTTGGTACACCTGCCCAGCAGGTTATGAAGAAAATGGAAGAAAAGGCAAAATCAGTCCAGACAGTTAAAGAATTCTTGCAGGTTCAACCCCAAGGTTTAGCAGGAACTGGCCTGCCAAAATTGGTCCTTTCCTGACTCCACAAGACCTCAAAGGGGCAGGAATAGACGTTCCAGAGGCAGAAACCAATCCAGAGGAGGTGCCTACAGAGGACGACAGTGGCAAGGTAACAACAGAGGCACAGAATCAACACCTGCCTCTACATCAACACAGCCACAGTGACTTAAACCTAAACCCGCCTACCAGGGAACAAATAGCAGCTCCTCTAGGCGGAAAGCTAACCTTATTTTCAAAAACTGGCACCACATAACAAAGGACAAGTGGATTTTACGAACCATAGATCAAGGTTACCGGTTCCACTTCCACACTTTACCAGTCAAAAGAGGAATGCCAAACCTACCTCCAAATCAAAAACAGAGGCTCTACAACAGATAATGGAATTAGCAAACATGAGAGCTGTGGAAAAAGTGCCAACAGCAGAGCAAGGAAAGGGGTTCTACTCCAGACTATTCCTAGTTCCAAGAAAGGAAAAAGTTGGAGACCAATTCTAGACCTGTCCACCCTAAATACTTACATCATTGTCCCAAAATTCAAAATGCTGACCCTACAGCAACTTCTTCCCATGCTGGGCAAGGAGTGTTGGCTGGTAACTCTAGATCTCAAGGAGGCATACCTGCACGTCCCCATTCGACCTATCTGCAGAAGATACCTCAGATTTCTTGCAGGATCAGAGCACTATCAATTCTCAGCATTGCCCTTTGGCTTATCTACTGCCCAGAGTATTCACAAAATGCCTGGCATCAGTAATCGCCCATTGCAGACTACAGGAATTCAAATTTATCCATACCTGGACGACTGTCTGATACAAGGGGACAACAAAAGCAAGCTGACAACAGATTTACAAAGGGTCATTTACTTGCTTCAAGCACTGGGATACACAGTCAATTTACAAAAGTCAAGGCTGATACCATCCCAGACAAGGACTTTCCTGGGAGCGGAATTGGACACAGTAAGGCAAATGGCATTCCTAACTACAAAAAACAAAAAGAACTCCCTCTTTACTTCTTGGCACTAACAAATCTGAACAAGTTAACAGCAAGAAAGGTACTGCAGGCCTTGGGTTTCATGGCATCATGCATAATCTTGGTTCCATTTGCCAGACTACATATGAGAAAGCTTCAGTGGTACCTAAAGAATTTATGGTCCCAACACAGACACAGCCTAGAAACGGAAATTCCACTAATACCATGCTTAAAACAGGAGTTCCTATGGTGGGCTCACGCATGCCAGTCAAACCCAGGCCTGCCCTTTCGCAAAGGTCAAGCAAGCCAGACCATCACAACAGATGCTTCAGACCTGGGATGGGGGGCACATATGCTGGACAAATGTGTGCAAGGATTGTGGACACAGGACCAACTTCACCTGCACATCAACCTAAAAGAAATGCTGGCAGTAAAACTGGCAATCCAAAAGTTCAGACCATTTCTCAAGGAAGGCCAGTTGATGATAAGGACAGACAACACCACAGTCATGTGGTACATCAACAAACAGGGAGGCACTCATTCCTACCCCCTATGCAGAATGACTTTGGAGCTGTGGACCCTGGCACTCAGCTACAACATCCAATTACAGGCAATATTTGTACCAGGAAAAGAAAACTCTCTAGCAGATATGTTAAGCAGGACTACATCGGATGTCCACGAATGGCAGCTGCAGCGGGACATCTTCAACACCATCTCGAAGAAATGAGGAATGCCTCAGATAGATCTATTCGCATCACCTCTCAATCACCAGCTCAAAAAATTCTGCACAAGGACATTCCACCCACTAGCATGGAAAGTGGACTCGCTCTCCTCCAGCTGGAAAGGACTAACAGCATATGCATTCCCACCTCTTCCCTTGATACACAAAGTATTACTAAAAATCAAGGAGGAACGTCCAAGGATAATCCTGATAGCTCCAAACTGGCCAAGACAACATTGGTACCCACTGCTGAGGAGCATGTCTCGAACAATATGTGGCCAATACCCTGATGCCTTTGATGCTAACTCAGAACAACTACAGCACCATGCATCCAAACCTAAAAACGTTGCAACTGACTGCATGGAACATCACATAGCAGCTGCTAATCCACAGCTTTCACAAAGAGTTAAAGACATTATTCTTGAAGCACGCAGACCTTCAACAAGAAGAAACTATGCTGGGAAATGGAAAAGGTTTGTCATTTGGAGCTCAGAAAGAGGTAAAGATGTATCAAACATAGATATGCCCAACATTCTGGAGTATCTGGCCGAACTACTTCATTCAGGCCTGTCCTATTCCTCCATCAAGATTCATGCATCAGCTATTTCAGCAGAATACAGCTTTGATCCACCTGTTTTTCACACCCTTTGCTCAGGCAGTTCCTCAGAGGAATCAAGAATGTAAAACCTCCTAGGAAACCACCATTACCAGCCTGGGACTTGAACTTTGTGCTAGAAAAATTGACTCTATCACCTTTTGAACCAGCAGCAACAGCAGACCTGCAACACCTGTCATGGAAAACTGCTTTCCTACTGGCAATTACTTCAGCAAGGAGGGTTTCAGAACTACAGGCCTTAATGGCAGTGCAACCCTTTCTAATCTTCCACCAAGATAGAGTGTCCATGAGGACTAATCCTACATTTATGCCTAAGGTGGTATCCAGAGTGTCCTTAAACCAGGCAATCCACCTACCTACCTTCTTTCCCAACCCACAAAACAGAGGGGAAAGAATACTGCATACCTTGGATGTACATAGACAGCTACGCTACTATTTGGACAGAACAAAAAATAGCAGAAAGACTGACCAACTTTTCGTAGCCTATGCAACAGGAAGGGAAGGAAAAGCTATTTCCAAACAGACAATCTCCAAATGGATAGGAAATTGCATACGATTCTGTTACTCCTTCCATGGAAAGCAAATTCCACAGAACATAAGACCTCATTCTACAAGGGCAACAGCCACTACCACAGCCTTCTTACGAGGAGTGGCTACCAAAGACATTATTGAGGCGGCTACTTGGACCTCCGTGCATACATTTGCCAAGCATTATAATTTACCTCTATATTCCAGATCCCGAGCAGGGTTTGCCACTGCTGTTCTGCAAGGGATCCTAAACACACCATAATCTACCTTTCTCCTCCTCCCCTAGTTGGCTATGGTATTCTACCCAGTTGTTATGACTGCAGATGCATCCATGAAGGACATAGTACAGTTTTGTACCTACCATAAATGTAGATGTCCGAATTGGATAGCATCTGCAGTCAGGATTACCCTCCCTCCTTCCCCTCTGTGGTACTCCTGGGGTGTTTACCCTTCTAATAGCTAGCTAGTGGGGGGACTTCTTTCATGGTGTATTTGTTTGTATTTATGTACATACATGCTTATTTTTGTGTTTACCTCTATCTTTTGGAAACATTGGCATCTATCCAAAAATTTTTTTTAGCCTTCTAGAGGGCTTCTGGCATCTGGGGCAAGAAACACTGAAGAAAATGGCGTCGGCTGATGCTTATATACCCGAAGACCAACAGAGATGACGTCGGGTGAAGTGCGACATCAGCCGAAGCCGGACCCGGACTTTGGAATCCGGCCGACTGAAGGGCTGCCTGACGACAGGACAACCCAGTTGTTATGACTGCAGATGCTATCCAATTCGGACATCTACATTTATGGTAGGTACAAAACTGTACTATCTGCATGAACTCTGCTCCTTCTTCTCAGTGTTCCTCAAGCTTGTCTTCACATAGTGCTGGTGCTGTGAGACTATGAGCCAAAAGACTCCTTCTGTCTCCCCACCAAGGAAGATGTGCTGGCCTTTGCCACTTAATTCTGCCCTCTCTCCTCTCAGCCAACTGTCTGAAACCTGACCCATTGTCCCAGTCAGATTCACTGGCTTGACAGCTGGATGTCTTGCCCTAGTACTGTCAGACCAGTTCACAGAGGTACAGATCCACTGAGTTCATTAGCCACTTCTTTTAGGGTAGAAACCATGACCACAGAAATCTGATAAATGTTAAAAGCAGCAGTGTTATACAGTTTTCAAAACATAAAAGCTGAATAGAAAAAAAGAGTACACTTGCTTCATTTGTGTATTTATTTTAAAGTGTATTTTTTAAACTATGTGAAAGAAAAGCATGTAGATTGCAGACAGTACTTTCACACTGACAGCCAATGTTATCGTATTTGTCATATGTTGATGTAGTCATTAATTATGCACTCAATCCATTTTAGGGGCGCAGTTGAGCTGGAGTCTACCTAGCCGTCAGTGGGCATAAGGCAAAGAAAGGCATTCAGAAAGGAGTGCCAGTATGTCACTGGAACCATTCACACACACACTGGAAAATACAGACAATTTAGTTGATCAGTTGTCGAATTGTAGTACATTTTTGAGATATGGGAAGCAGCCACAGTACCTGGTAAAACTCTATATTGACTAAGGGGGACATGCAAACTCTGTTCAGGAGGGACTGTCACCACTGTAATGAAGGCATTAAAATAAAATTGATAACATTTATGTTAAGATTATTTACACGCTTCTATCAGATTATGATATCTATAGTGAAAGCTTCTTGGTGTACAAATGCAGTCTTTGGCCTGTTTCATTTACATACAGTGGATATAAAAAGTGTATACACCCCTGTTAAAATGCCAGGTTTTTGTGATATAAAAAATGAGACCACAATAAATCATTTCAAAACTTTTTCCACCTTTAATGTGATCTATAACCTGTATAATTCAATTGAAAAACAAACAAATCTGTTAGGGGAAACAATATAAAAAATAAAAAATGTACAATAAGCTGGCTGCATAAGTGTTTTACACCCTTAAACTAATCCTTTGTTGAAGCACCTTTTGGTTTGATTACAGCATTCAGTCTTCTTGGGTAGAAGTCTATCAGCATGGCACATCTTGACTTGGCAATATTTGCCCACTCTTCCTTGGAAGAGCGCTCCAAATCTGTCAGATTGTGAGGGCATCTCTTGTCCACAGCCCTCTTCAGGACAACCCACAGGTTTAGGTCTGGGCTGTGGCTGGGTCATTCCAAAACTTTAATTTTCTTCTGGTGAAGCCATTCTTTTGTTGATTTGGATGCATGCTTGGGGTCATTGTCGTGTTGAAATGTGATATTCCTCTTCAACTTCAGCTTTCTGGCAGATGCCTGAAGGTTTTGGGCCAAAAGTGACTGGTATTTGGAACTGTTTGTAATTCCCTCCACCTTGACTAATGCCCCTGTTCCAGCTGAAAAAAAGCAACCCAAAGCATGATAACACCACCACCATGCTTCACTGTGGGGGTGGTGTTCCTTTGGTGATGCGAAGTGTTGTTTTTGCGCCAAACTTACCTTTTGGAATTGTGGCCAGAAAGTTCAACCTTGGTCTCATCAGACCATAACACATTTTCCCACATGCTTTTGGGAGACTTGATGTATTGTTTTGCAAATTTTAACCCGGCCTGGATGTGTTTCTGTGTAAGAAAAGGCTTCTGTCATGCAACCCTACCACATAGCTCAGACATATGGAGAATACAAGAGATTGTTGTCACATGTAGTACACAACCAGTACTTGCCAGAAATTCCTGCAGCTCCTTCAGTGTTGCTGTAGGTCTCTTGGCAGCCTCCCTGACCAGTTTTTGTCCTGTCATTTCATGAATTTTGGAGGGACGTCCAGTTCTTTGCAACATCACTGTTGTCCCATACTTTCTCCACTTTTTGATGACTGTCTTCACTGTGTTCCATGGTATATCCAATGCTGTGGAAATTTTTTGGACCCTTCTCATGACTGATACCATTCAACAATGAGAGCCCTTTGATGCTTTGTAAGCTCTCTGCAAACCATGGCTTTTACTGTAGCAGGCAACTGAGTAAATGTCTGAACTTTATTTGGGGTTAGAGTCTCTTTAATTGATGGCAGGTATATATCCAAGAAGACTGAATGCTGTAATTAAATCAAAAGGTGCTTCAACAAAGTATTAGTTTAAGGGTGTGCACACTTATGCAACCAGTTTATTGTACATTTTTTATTTTTTATATTTTCCGCCTAATCGATTTGTTTGTTTTTCAATTGAATTGTATAGGTTATAGGTCACATTAAAGGTGGGAAAAGTTTTGAAATGATTTATTGTGGTCTCATTTGTTTATATCACAAAAACCTGGCATTTTAACAGGGGTGTCTACACTTTTTATATTCACTGTAGTACACGTAAAGCAGTACCATTCATAGTCACAAAAGCAGCTAAAACACAGACTGTAAAGGAGTTCTTTTTGTGTGTAACAGTAAAGCAAACCAGTGCAGTACATCTGCAGTATTTAATTCTGTAACATGAATGATGCAGGGATTTGTGTGTAGCTGACAGGATTTGGTCACTTCATGCTTCCTGCTGTGATCAAACCCTGGTATCTGTGAGTATCCCTTGAGACTGACATATTTAGAGTCACTGCCTAACAGCGGTAGTAACTTGCTAATAGTATTTTCCATGTACTTTTAGCAGTTATTTGGTTTGTTTTCTGGTCACTTATTTATGGAAACATAACAAAGTAAGTTTTTATGTGAGTCTGTGTCACCTCATAATGACTGAAATAAAAACAGAACTGAAATGTATTTTTAAGCAGAATAATTACTTAGAAATGTCATTTACCTTCCTCACAGTCAATCTGTTAAGCTGGTTCCCATATTTTTCATACTTTCCCTTGCCACAGACTATTTGAACCATGACTATGAGCTTTCTCTGAAACACAGTCCATACAATTAAAGTCTCCCATGAGGAAATAGCAGAAAAATCGTTCAGATACTGCAGTGAATGCTTCAGTCAAAGACAACACACACAGAAAATCTAAATAATACAGTGTTGTTCTCTTTCTGGCATGCTCTTTTTACAAAAGTGCGTTCTTCTAGATTTTGCCTGATTTTGTGACTAAATTGAAGTAGATGCTCCTCTTTCTTTTTAAGTCAGCTCATTAGATGTAGGTTTTTGTTAGTTCCCAAATTCAGAAAGTGTATTGGTAAAGAAAAACATACTCTTCCTTAGAGTTTACGGTCTTCATTTGACAGGAGTTAAGATTTGTGGTACTTGCTACGTAACGTTCTATTCAGCGTTGAAAAGGAAACCCTTGGCACTTATTCATGAGTGATTGGTGCCAAACAGGGTTGCAGTAGAAGTGGAAAGACGAATTACTGAATTATAAGAATAATGATAAAATACTGTGAACTGCCAGATTTACGTGTCTACACTAGCCAAAATAAACAGTGGCTTATATGCTTTATGATTTATAATAGGCTGTGGAAACATATTTAAAATATTGTTATGATTGCAAGATCAAGGTCAGAAGTAATGTGAATTATGTGTGTTGCTGGAAATGTGACTTCGCTGCTAAAGTGTTAATTCGAGACCTTCAAAAAGTCATTGCATGAAGTGATTTGTGAGGTTTTCAAAAAGAAAATGGTAGTATTGTTAAGTTACATATCAAAATGGTAGTATTGTTAAGTTACATATCAAAGTGGTAGTATTGTTAAGTTACATATCAAAGTGGTAGTATTGTTAAGTTACATATCAAAATGGTAGTATTGTTAAGTTACATATCAAAATGGTAGTATTGTTAAGTTACATATCAAAGTGGTAGTATTGTTAAGTTACATATCAAAATGGTAGTATTGTTAAGTTACATATCAAAGTGGTAGTATTGTTAAGTTACATATCAAAGTGGTAGTATTGTTAAGTTACATATCAAAGTGGTAGTATTGTTAAGTTACATATCAAAATAGCATGTATTTGTAAAATTAAGCACAGGTCAGATACTTCTGATGGTTATTCCGGCCCAGGTTTCCAGCGTAATCATTTTTATCATTCCTTCTTGCCATTGTGCTGCTGAGTCCAAAACACTACTTGTCACTCGTAGAGGACAGTAGATGGCTATGTGAAATAATTGTCACCTACCCTGGATCGGAAAAATGATGACGAGCACATTTTTTCAGCCAAGTGGATGCCACTGTCAACTTGTAAATCACAGGACAAAATATTGATAACTGGCAAAGTTGCATACAAACATTATGCAATTCCAATGCATACTCATTACCGAAAGTTATAAAATACCTGTCCATTTTCTAAACACCTTGTTCGGAAGAGGGTCATGATGGTAGATGTGCATGGTATGTCAAACTTCCTCATTCTGCAGGGTTCACAGGTATTCCCAGGCATGCTGAGAAATATCATCTTGTCCTGGGGCTGTCCAACAGACTTCACACGGTGAACTATCCTTGGTATACTCTTCAGCAGAAGTATCCCGGGGGCAGCCTCATGAGGTGCCAAACAGCTTCGTCTTTTGTATCTCAGCTTGCAGCTGTCCTCTGAACTCCTGCATGATTGGGTCCTTACGTAACTGCAGAGAACAAGACAGTTAACCATGTAAAAGGATCTTATAGCTGCCATTTGTATCCGAGATGTTATCCTTTGTGTAACTGCTGAGAAAATGAGAGCTTAGTTTGTTTGTTTGTTGGTGAGTTTATGTGTTTGACATTTTATAATTTGGTAAGCTGCCAGGTCCCAGGACTGTTTATAGCCGTGATCTGGTCCATTGGCACTGGATACCTGAAAACAATATAAAGGAAGAAATTGAAAATGTGAAAGAACTGAGTGACTGTTGTACTACCTACATAGGCATTTCATTTCTACTTACAGTTAAATAATATGTATATTGCATATCTGAGTAAAAGCTACGACTTCAAATAGTTCTGACAAAGTAGCAGCATCGACTGAATGTGTAGAAACAAAAGCTGCATCATAATGAAAATGTAGTGCAGTTGTAACAAAGTAGTAGTAGTGACTATATGTTTAGAAAACACTGAGCTAAAGCAGAATTCCCTGAGCTATGAATTTTGCAAAAGGTAAGAAGTTAATAATGTTTAATAGAAGTGAAGCAGTGGAATGTAAATGATTTAAGCTGCGTTTGTTCTAAAACAATTGCGGTAAGCAGACCCTTTAGCATATCAGTACAGTACTACCGCCTATGGATTCATGCACTGGTCAATCTCCTCATCTCTTCTAATCTCACTTGGCAACAAGACTTCAATATTCTTAAACCAGTCATCTAAGGGTGTCTACTGCTCTGTCCTGCAGTCCACTCTTTTCCGGCCTCTTTCTGATCTCTATTTGGGAATGCTAATTTTCTACACAGCTGCCTCACGTTTACTGACAAATTGCTACATTGCTTGCATGAGATAATGCTTTATTAAGTTTAAAAAGCCACATCATTTGCAGACAAAAAACATGCAACCCTCATTTCCCAGATGGGATACCATCCTGACAGTGGTTGGACTTTGATAGTCTACTTACAAAAATCATGAACAGGAAGTAAGACAAAACACAAACACTTGAATAATAGCCCAAATAGTAGTGTACTTGTAAGTAAGCGCTTAACATTTTAACTTGTGTTTTAATAGTAAAGAAATGTTTTTATTGACTAAATGGTTGGTGTTTCGCTCTTTCTGCAATCACACTAATTTTGACGTTAATAGAGTTGAGAGTGCATTTGCCGTATTTTCTTTGGTTATTAAACACTTAAATAATCCCTTTGTCTGCCTTCAATATTTTTGACTTAACATTGAAAATAACAGACTGATTTCTTTCTTCACAAGTACAGGAACCAAATAGCAAAAAGCTTTGGCCCTGTGACTGCAGAGTGCTGTGGCACCATTCACAAGACATTTTGGGTTACACAGTCATGTGCCTTCTCCAAGTCCAAAAATGAGTAGCCTGTACTGGTGAGCTGCCATGTCCCCTCTAATGTCTATAATACTGAATGACATTGCATTGCTTCTCCTGGATAATAGCCTCACCTTTTAGATTGAGTCTCCTTTCCACAGGCTTTCCTAAGGAGGCTGTAGAGAGTGATCCTTCTAGAACCGTAACACATTCTCTTGTCCTTTTTTTTTTTTTTTGATACAGGGACCACCACCCTAGCTTGCTTTTTTTGCAGGGGAGCAATTTCCCCTACACCCCCATGATGGGCAACTCCACTCCCCCTGCTAATTATATATACTAAATCTGAGATTGCACTACAATGGGGGAAGGGTCAGTTTTCTGATCCTTACTGTGGTCTCCTATAGTTGGAATTCCATTCTCTACAGTACTGCAGCATTTCTAATTCTGACATTTTGAATGCCGGTGTTGTGGCTCCATGTCAGATATGCTCTAATTCTTCTCACATGAGACTGTGTAGTTCTTGGCCCAAACGAAGTACAATGAACAGCGTTCCTTGTTTTCCTTTTTGTTTGACAGATGGGCAGAAGACATTCACAGATCAGTGGGAACAGAACGTGGGTGATGCAGATGGCCCTTGCCTCATACTATGCTCAGAAAGACAGAGTAATCATTATGGAGACTGGAACCACGATGTGTGTTTCCAATCTTCCTTGTCTTATAGTCTTTCTGAATGCTGTCTTCAGCTAGACGCACTAGAAATGACAAGAATAGATGAAGAAGGAGGAGAAAACATATCCATATGAATGTTCTGCACTTTAGGGAATTAATTTATACCCTACAACCATTTCAAGTCCTAATATTTCCATGGGCTGCCTTGCTACTCATGAACAGGAATCACCCAGTTTATTACTCGAGTAAGCAGTGTGTGTGTGTGTTGTGCACATGATGTTCTGCAGGGAAGTGACAAGTCTGATGTCAGACACATAAATACTGCATGCTTCATAAAATGATTTGTATGTTAACAGGTTTAAAAAATGCCAGAATCCTTTGAAGTATATCAGTGACATAGTGGTGAGACTTCCAGCTATATTATGGTCTGCTTCACTTCCTTCCTGCGGACTTGCATTCCTTCAGTTATTTCTCCAGACTCAATACATTTATATCTGTTTGTGTTCTCTGTTGTCTTCCTTGCTAAGATTTTTGGGTATGCCCATAGTCAGTTGTTCCTCCTGGATATTCAGTACACAGTGTCGTGCAGTTAATGTTTGATGGCATTATTCAACAGGTGATGATTTAACATGTTTAATTGATGATAGCATATCCTTTATTTTTAGTGACTGTGACTTAGCATTTTTTCTCATGACTCTCCTGCAGATATGTAGCTGTTCTGTATGTACTGAAATGCAGTGCTGTACAAGAACGTGTTTCTCATGTCCATAGTTAAAATGACTTTTTTACCACTTATTGCCCAATTGCTTAATCCCAAAGTTGACACTAGGAAAGAACATTTTGTCTCTTTGTGCCCAGTCTGTTACCCATATACAGAGTAAATAACTGAACAAAAAAAAAATAGCAGGAGAAATACTTTCAGGTTATATACTTACTCGGATACTTGTCTGTTTGTATTATTAAAACTAAATGAGCCGTGCACTGCAGATGATGTTAAAAAGTTTGATGATCTCTGGCTAAATGAATTATCCATTTACTTCCTACATGCTGCATTCACGTTTGTTCTCCGTTGTACAGAATCACATGAACTGGTGTGAGAATAAGACATATGCTGACTATGGCAGCTGTGGTTTCTGTTGCAACGGCATTTAAAATGTCATGTTCTGATTCTTCACTTTTGTTTTCCTTCGCATTCCTAACCAAGAAAAATAATACTGTCCTTCACCTAAAGCTCCAGCTCTCTGCTTTTTTGCTTATTAATGAATGATGTGATATTAGCATGCTTGTTGACAGCTCCTAAAAGTTGGAAAGCAGATTGTATGTTGTTAGATTTTTCGCTGTCAGAATATCGGTCCATGCACTGCACGTTAAGTAGGGTGTTTGTTAACTCTGGCCTGGAATAACTTGTGCCTTTAAAGTTTACTTATTTTTACTAATATCCATTCATTATTTCACTT
Organism: Protopterus annectens; assembly: GCF_019279795.1. Lineage (NCBI taxonomy): Eukaryota > Metazoa > Chordata > Ceratodontiformes > Protopteridae > Protopterus > Protopterus annectens. The sequence continues at coordinate 330,703,944 of NC_056726.1, forward strand.
TTTGTTCCACACAAGAGCACTGGAATTCTGGGACAGAACAGCACACCAAGATTCCCCAAGCTGCTTAGGATAATGAGAAATCACAAAACCTTATGCCTTTTGGAATTGAGCTTGCTAGGCTGCAAGACATTACACCTTTGTTGAATGACAATGTAAACCTACTAAGTGATGGAGCTGCCCTTTAAACTTCTGGTGTGTAGCAGCTGCTCTGTATGTTGGAATTGGTACTGCAGATGGTGGTGGTACCCAAAGGCATGAAGTACAAGTTCTAACATGCAGGCGGAGCTGTACTGCAGCCTGCAGAATGTTGTCTTGGAGCCATGCATGTATGGTAGAGCACTTCTGTAAGTCATCTTTTTCATACAGCAGGGGCAACTTGAAGCATTTTTTTAAATCAAACTGTACTCATACACATCCCCATAGCATGCCGCTTATGTACTGTCACACCATATATTACATAGATAACAGAGTTTTCCCTGCCATGCATGTTTTATCATTGGCTGACATACAGGTGGTGCTGTGGGGATGTTTACCTGTATATGTTCTTGGAGGTTACATGCTGAGGTCATCAGTCTGCCCAAATCAGGTAATAACATCCATTTATAGGTTCATAGGTGAATACTAAGCTAAATACCCCAAAGGGCCATTTTAAGCCTAGCCAGTATCCTGAGGTCAGACTCAAACCCTGTACCTTGTGTCTATGAGGTGAAGACCTTACTCATTATGCCAAACCCACTATGAATCTCATTACCTGCTCCCAGTGTAGCGAGTGTCCCTGATACTTAAAGTTTTAGTGTAGCATGTTGTAGTGCAGGGAGTACTCTGACCCCCAATATGTCATATCATGGAGCAGAGTCAGGATTTACTGTCAAGGAGGCACTGCAGAACAGAGGAGACCCAGCTGTGCATCATCTTGATTTTTCTTTAATCCAGCCAAAGTCCAGCTGTGCATTAGGAACAATTTCTAAAAAGAATCTTACATTAGAAGCCCTTAACATTGCCCGCAACCACACCATACAATTACCATTTTATTAAAATAAATTATACCCGTTTTAAACTTGCAAGCATGCATTATATATGCTTTCTATCACTGAAAAAAGTTGTTTTATGTGCCATCACCGTTATCAGCTTTGCCTGTAGGAGTGTAAGTTGATATATATATATATATATATATATATATATATATATATATATATATATATATATATATGATTTTTTAAACACAGTAGAATACAGATAGCCTGGAATTTACTGTGTACGAAATGACATTAGTGGTTTTGCAGGACAGTATTAGTCTTGGAGCAGCAGTTTAGTTAGCGATAAATATACATTAAATATTAAGATCTTCTTTTCATTTATTTATTCATTCATTTGCCACTACCCACTTCAATCTTTTCGGGGTCATGTGGAAGCAGAAGCCTGTCCCGACATTCAGTGAGCATAAGGCAAAGAACTAATTTTAGATTTTATTCCAGGCCATCACAGGATGCACATATGCTCACACACTACTCACACACGTATAACTGGTTTGGAGGATCACCCATGTTAAAGTCATGCCAGTCTTTGTTTTGCTGAGGAAAGGAAGGTAAATTATTTGAGCAACCATTTCACTTATGTCTGGCTAACATTAATGATTGTCAACTACAGATGCAACAGCATACCTTGGAATTACATAGTTAATTGAACTAATTTTTGTTCCTATGTTTTTGCATGCACATTATTGTTATATTTTTAAGTAAGAACAGTTGCAGTCCATTCAGGAGCGGCCTTAGGTCAATTGGTGCCCTAGGCAAAAGGGCTCTACGGCACCCCCCAAGACACCACCCGGTGCCCCCATCCTGGTCTACCTACACCAGGTAAATACTGGAAAAACGCCCCTGCTACAGCGGCGCCCTAGGCAGCCGCCTAGTTGGCCTATGCCTAAGGCCGGCTATGAGTCCATTAACTTCTGAAACATGAGTCATGTTTCAAAATGGGGTGCAGTTTATTTCAGGTAGCATTCTAACTCCCGACAAATTGAACATTTTTTACGTCTTCAGCAATCCATATCTGTAGTTTTGTTTCTTGACTTCTGTTTTACTTTTTCCAGGTCCCAGTGTTACAGCAGCTTGGATTCAGTTCTTTTTGTAGCCAACTCTCTCCCAGCGTAGTGGGACTAACCAGATCAACAAAGCATAAACAAACAAATAAATAACTAAATAAATAATTTTCTGTCCTTATTGTGGTCCATTTCATCAAAACTTTATTTCATATCCCAGCTTTATAGTAGCTCTGTACCAGCTACATCATCAATTCTTCAGTAACTGAGAAAACCTCGTGCTACTTTTTATGATTATGGTACCTCCTTTGTCTGCACATTTGCAGCTGGTTTTAAACACTTAGGCTTCACAACCTTGTACTTTGGCAGTTTTGTTATTTTCATTCAGAGCTTTTAACAGGACCAAATCTTCAGAGCACATTATGAACATATAGACTCAAATGCATGTTTTATACTTCAGAAATACATTTTATATGTCTCTCAGAGTAATCCTCCATTAAGGTATTGAAAGTGTAATGCATTTTTCCTTAGATGCCATCACAAACAAACTAGGTTAGAGTTTGGGGACAGAGTACCAAATTTCTAGGAAAAAGCAGGTATCCAAGGATTTACAATTGCCTGTGACATATGACTCATGGAAAACAACACCAGAGTTTAACGTGGTGCATTTCTAATAAAATCATCACTCTGGTGTTTGTTTTTTTCCTTTTCTTTTTAGGAACATCTTCCTCAGTGAAGACAGTTACTCTGAATACATAACTTTTTCATAGTCATGTTTTCATAGTGGAATAACTTTTTATGACAGTGGCGAACCTAGAACATATTTATGGATGGGGGAGCTACTGCTGACAAAGCATGAATGTCAGTAGCCATTTCGTTCACAGTCACAATTGTTGGTACACGTCTTTTCATTTTTTTTCATGTTCTGTAGGGAAATATGAGTCTGCAAGCACTGACTTTCAAAATTCATTAAGTTTCATGCAGGCATTAAATGCATTAGAGAGATCCATAGTAGTATACTGTAGGTGATAATTCTTGCTTGTCTTGTTTGACCCCCCCCCCCCCCATTTTGTCTTAGCCTTGTCGTCTTCACACCATTGGATCACTTCCTTCTTGTTTTTTTCTAACTGGCCAAGTCTCCAACAAATTAAATGAATTAAGTAAGGGGTTGGGGGGGGGGGGGTACTAGGCCCCCAGAAGCCATGCAGTTCTAAATCTCTGTTGTGCATGTTAAGAATTTTTTCCCCTTTTGATCCAACGACGACCTGAAAAAAAATCATAACAAAGGAAAGAAGTTCAGTCTTATTTTCTTTCAAAGAGGAAATAACTTATGTCCAAGGGTCCATGTTCGAATTTGATAAAACAATATTTTCCCAATAAATTGAGAAGACAAATGTTTACAGGGATACATGAAGCACATATGGAAATAGAGCCTACCTTGCTGCCTCTTTCAAAAATTATAACCACTTTTCTTGCACCCTTCTTGTATTAGTTTGAGATGAAAGTAATAGAATGAATTAACACAACCATATAGTGCAGTTGTTTTATACATACAGACAAACAGCATGCCTCCTCACCCCATCCCCCAAAGAAGTCATTGTCTGTGTACCTTTCTGATTTCAGACTGGGATACGCTTGAACAGACCAACTTAATGCTGTCAGCCATATATACATGTTATGCCTCCTTACTCCCCACTCCCAAAATATGGTCACCTGTACACATCTGATGTTTGATTGTGATGAAAGTGAAAAAAATTATCACCGTAATGTTATCCAACTTGTTGCTTTTAGAGAGAGTACAATTCCTGTGGGCGAGTTGTAACAACATTCTGTGCAAACCTCTAATGTCTGCTGTGAGGAAAGTTAAGAAAAAAATTGCTAGACTGTCCCCAATTCCCACATAATCTATAGCAACGTTATGCGCACACTCCTAAGCAAGGAAGATTTTAGATTTGATGAGGCTCAGGCCAGTAGTTGTAGATGATGACCACCTATGAGTTTTATGTCAGAATTCATTTATACTTCTGAGTGTGTGTGGGCTGCCAGATTCTGTGAACATTGGTGTAGATGAACATAAGAAATATTTTTGCAGAAAAAAAGATTAAGTTATTTCATAACAAAATTACCACTATCAGTACACTCTTCACTCACTTCACAAATGGCTGGAACTGTAACCTGAATGTACTCACTCTCAGCAAATCCCAGTTTTGTCAGTGTTACTCAAAGGAAGCTACTAACACTCAATGCATCCTCCAATTTCAGCAGTGATACACAGACAGCTGAGAGCCTGGGAACAGTTAATTTTTTCAAGAACTACATTACTTGTTGTGCGGCCTATAACTTCCAAGCCATACGTGGCATTATGGCTCCTTAAATGTGATTGGCCTGTCAAGATTATCCAACCAGGAACTATTCCTCACAGTCTTGCAATATTCTGAAAGCCACTCTAAAGAACTGTAAAAATATAGCACAGGTGTGTTCTTGTCTTTTGGCTTTTCCTGGTTAGGGGTCGCCACAGTGGAACTCCGGTCCACTAATGATTGGCAGTAGATTTTCACGGTGCCGAGTTGCCAGCTGGACACCCAACCTTCAACGAAGGCATGCCCATTCACGCATGTCTTTCGGAACGCCACTCGACCCGCAGGGAGAACATGCAGACTCCACACAGAAGGCACTCCCCGCACACTAGCTGAGAATTGAACAGGATAATCTCTTGCTGTGAGGCAACAATGCTACCACTGCACAAAAAGTACAGCACAGGTAAAGGCTAAAAACAGAATGTTTCACCAAAAGCAATACAGCTGGGGGGAACTTTAGCTCCCCTAACACCACTGGTAAATTCAGTACTGTTATGATGAGATGCAGTGTGATACTTTAGAATCTGAAATTCTGAAACCTTGGGATTCTGAGACAGAAACACCAGACAGCACTGAAAGTAGCTTCTTAGAGGCAATTTTCATAGGTCTGTTCAATCTACTCCTCTCTTATATGGCACTTTGCCCCTGAACCCTATAAATTAATTTTACCAAGTCACCAATCTTCAGTTGGTAATAATAAAAACCCATAACATTTGAAAATTTGGTTTTTCAATAATGCCTTTTGGAATTTTAATCCATATACAACTTTATGGTTAATTTTATAATGAATATTAACCCCGTCTAACACACAAATGCACACATGTGTACACACACAGACCAACATCAAGAACGGTCACTAGAATCCCTGTATTTGTCAGACTCTAGAAAAGTCATAATCCAATGCAGCTGTACCTCTGGAATATTTTGTGTATACTGTCCTATCTAATGCAAGATTGAGAAAACATTGCGCTTAGCTGCAAAGTGAACTTGTGGCTGACTGAAGCAGAATATGATCAGCAGTGCTCTAACGGAACTAGTGTCAGACACAAGCTGCTTGTGCTTATTGCCAGCAGCCAGCCAATGCTGTCATTTTAGAGAACATATTCTAATGAGACGTAGCAGTGTAGAATGTTATGTATGCTTCAGTGCTGAATGCTGAGAGGCTCAACTGGTCATATATTGCTCTATAGATCTAGATTCTCCCACATTCTGATGTCACAGCAGTATGGAGTTGCTGTAAGAATGGCTTGTTCATTCTGGGTGATATCGTAGCATATCATGCAAAGGTCCATTATTAATTATTTATGAGGACTCCATTCAGAGCCCTCTTTTTGATCACACTTGTCTGCAGTCAGTGTTGTAACTTGGCACTGTCCTTCATTCTGCCACCGTGCTGACTCCGATTGGGTCTGCTATAAGCGCCTGAGTTCCAGGCACCCAAAGACTACTGTGTTGAAAGCATCTTGTAGCTCCCACAGGCTACTACTCACTTTTGAACTCAACTACATGTTTGGGCAGGGTCTGGCAGCAGTGAGGATCGAATGTTATACCTTACCCTAGCACATTAACTGACTTTGAGCAAGATACTGTAAGTGTGGCAGCTGTGAGGTGGGAGGGGGGTGGAAGTACAGGTTAGGATCTCAGGCAGTGTTCAGAACAGGGGGTTAGGTTTAAGGAGCAGGGGACAGTTTTATGGCAAAGAAGTAGGAGGGGAATTTTAGGGGTGCAGGGTGTCCTGAGACATTTTGAATTATGGAGATACTGGAGACGATAGCTTAAGGAAGTGATCAGGGACTTCAGATTTAGACAGGGAGAGTGGAGTTTTAGATTTAGAAAGCGATAGAGACATTGGGGTTAGTGAGCAGGATAGTTCTACTGTTAAGGTTAGTGACCAGGTGAGAGTTTTAGGGTTAGAATGAGAGCTCTAGTATGACTTTCCAGTTTAGTATGGTTAGTTGGTGGGCAGGCTAGATAATTAAGCAGGGTTAGGCTAGTAGGAGTTAGGGCACTTGCTATTTAGTGCAAGTGGTAGCATGTGTCATGAGTTAGTTGCATGTGATCTCTTATAGTAGGCCCCTCTGATTCTTGACCAGTACTTTCTTGCCTCTTCTTTTGTGTTAGCCTGAAGCTTGGACAGCTTAATCAGTGATGACATCATATAGTTAAATGTTTGTCTTTTCGGCTTTTCCCGGTTAGGGGTCGCCACAGCGGAACTCCGGTCCGCTAATGATTGGCAGTAGCTTTTTTATGGTGCCGAGTTGCCAGCCCAACACCCAACCTTCAGCGAAGGCACGCCCATTCCCGCATGTCTTTCGGAGGCCACTCGACTGCGGGGAGGACATGCAGACTCCACACAGAAGGCACTCCAGCCGTGAATCAAACAGGAGAACCTCTTGCTGTGAGGCAACAATGCTACCGCTGTACCACCGCAGCTTGTGACATATAGTTAAATAATAAATATTATTGTAAAGGCTTAGGTTATTATCAGTGTTAATGTAATATTATTGTAAAAGCTTAGGTTATTATCAGGGTTAATGTCTAACTTTTTTATTTAGTAAACTACTCCATTCATTAAGAAACAGACATTCGTTTAGTAAAATCTGAGCAGTTCAACTTTTTCTTATGTATGTGATCGTGGATGGCACTATGTCACATGAAGTAACTGCCATTCTTAACAACACAATGATCCCTTATGCAGCTGTTTTTAGTTAAGACGCCTTCTTGAGAATGGTCATGTGTTTGCTCAACAGCCACTTAAGGGAGTAGCTGTGCTCTTACAAATACAAAATCAACCATTGTTTTAAAGCTTGGTCAGTGAATGCAGATACTAAACACACAATAATCAATCAAACTGCAAATAAGAGTTCAATGCATTCATTTTTGGCTTGATATTTATTATTTGATATTGATGTTTAGGTACAAATACAGAAAACCACTGTAATTGTGAAGTAAACTTCACATTTATTTATTGTTCTTGATTTTCAAATTCTTCTGTTTTTAGTAAGTGATAAGATTCTGAACATTCTTTCATTCTTTGTTGTTACAGTGTGCTGTCTGTATGGATGAATAGTACAGTAAGGTGGATGATACATAGAAGAGACAGTAGCTGTGTAACAATGCTGATATGATTTGAAGTATAATTGTTATCCCTCCATCGAGAAGAATGCACAAGTTGAGATTGTCTTCTCCACTTCATGAGTGCATTTAGATACCATTAATTACTTCTGTCATATTTTAGGTTTTAAATTTCTAACAAAAATAGATCCGATGACCATTAAGAACTTATGTCCAGGTAGTTTATTTTTGAGAAAGCAGGCGTTAAATGCTAATGCCCTCTTTTGGGGTTTCATCTTGATGCAAAGTTTCCTGCCTTGTGTCTTCCTCTTCTACCATTTCTGTTTAGTTACACTAATACTGATGCACAATGTCTCATTTGTGCTTCATAACTTAATTGCAACTGTCACTACTGCTTTCAGCTTTTCTGACACTTCCAAACTGGTAGTACATAAAGTCAGTTAGTGTGCTTAGTTTTTTTTTCCCTTGTAAACTGCTTTTAAGTTTTTCTGTGTTAATTAAGTTCACATGAGAGCTTGCCAATTAGCAAGGTATTCGGGGTACAGAAAGCAAACCAAAGATACATAGTGCTTGGAGAAACTCTTAAATAATTATTGTTAACTTTGAAGTACACAATCAAGATTGTATTTTGTAAATACTGTGAAGATAAAAGTGTTACTGTGATAACTTGGCTAGGTAGTTTCCATATAGTTTGTTGACACTGGCATTGTTGTTGTGTAGTTATGTGCTCATGTTGTTGCTGTTTCAGTGCATCAAATTCTATTTTATTGTGTGTGATGTTTGGATTCTCAGAGGTTGTGTGACTCAGAGAAAGTGGAGGTGATATTTTCCCTCTTTTCCCAGAGTTTGTGGGCTTCTGGAGGTAGTATATAAATAAGTGGATGAGAGATTAGACTGCCCGCTTTGGGAGGGTGCAGAAAGCAGACCCTTCCTGTAAAAGTGGTGTTTTTGTATTGTTTGTTATGTTTTGTGAGTTGTTGGACTTTGTTGATTTTTGTTAGTTACTTTTCATGTATGGGATTTTGTAGTGTGATTCATAGGCTCATAGGTTCTTACAATGTTTACAGCCAAAGGAGACCCTCAGGAAGCTCAGCCACATCACCAAGTACTGGTGGGAAACCAGCAGTGATCTTCTGTGTAGTCATCCAGAAGAGCTTTAAAGGCTGCTAGGGAAGTACTCTGCTTGGTAGGGAAGAGCAGTCTATTCCAGAAACAGGCTACATAATGGGTTAGGTGTCTGTCATACCATCTGATTTTGTTGATGTAATAGTCTGGGTTTAGTTCTCAAGAACAGGCATTTGCTTTTTCATTTAAGTAATTCGAAGGGTGTTGGGTCATTCATAGCATAGAAAACTAAGCAGAGATCACCTCTCACGAGTCTGTATGATGCTGAACAACAGAGGTTTTAGTCTTTCAGAGTAACCAAGGATACGGAGACCTGAGATCTTTTTGATATGGAAACACTGAGGTCTCTTAAACTGGTTTAGGTGTTTGGTGAGGCATATATGGACACATGCAATATATTCAATGATTGGCCTCACAAGGGATGTAGGACTATAACTTCTTTGGAGTGTAAAGAGTTGCCATGAAGGATACGCTGTGCAAGGTAGAAGTATCATCTATCAACAATAGTGACATTGCGGTCAACAGAGAGTCTGTAGTCAACATGTATATCCAAATCCTCGATGACTGTGTCAAATGTAATTGAATGTTATCGATGTGGTATGCAGTAGTGATGCCAGATTTACTCCATGACTAATACATTAAGCATTTGACCTTTGTGTTTGATTATACATTATAGACCAGATGGAATGACCATCTACTGAAAAAGGCACTTACCTTTATTCTGTCCTATATACCTTGTATTAAAAGTCTGGGCATAGTATAATGTAATATATAAAAGCGTAGCGTGTTTTCTTACTCATACTTTGTGAATGAAAGTCACTCCTGCATGTGACCACTGACTAAATGTATTAAATTAATCTGACTAAATTAGCAGTCCTAATCCACCTTCCTCTCACTGACCCTTTAAATCAAGCTGCAGCAATGTTTTCTGTACAGGCAGATTAGGCTGATTATTTTCTCATTCTTTCATTCATTAATTAATTCCATTTGTTAATCAAGATAGTCTTGCTGGGCAGAAATGTCCCTTCTCACAGAGTCCCAGGTAGAAAAACTCTACAATGCAAGTGCAGGAGATAAAATAAAATAGTTCTGAAATCAAAGCCAGCTAACACAATGAACAGGTATTAAACACACATTCGTATAATATTTAAATAAAAAAGAATAGTTTTGGTAACTCAGTCAACTAACACAGTAAGCAAAAGACAATCATTCATATAATTTGTGCAGCAAAAGTAACAACAGTCAATTGCATTATTGTACAATTCACAACACTATAAGTACATGAATAATTAAGGGGTAAATAACTATATGATATATTAAATAAGAGGTATGAGCAAAGGATGTAGACTGTTACTCCACCTTCAGTTAGGAGAGAGTTAATAGAATGTTAGTAGAGCAGATGATGTGAAAATAGGGTAGTGGGAGGAAGGGAAGGTAAAGAAAACATGGTTAGTGGATTACAGCAGAGGCAAAATATAGAGTGGGTGATTACATTAAGAGAGAGTGTAGACTAAAGTAGAAAGGGAGGAAGAGGTATAGTAGGGGGACGTCCAAAGTTGTATAACCATGACTGTCTTTAGTGTATGTTTGCCCTGACTACATTCCATCTTTTTGGTGTTGCATCACATTGAAAAAAAAAGCTGTACAGCTCAGAGCAAAGTTATTTCATATGAAATATAAACTTATAGGTCAGCAACCAGTCTGGTGCAGTGTGGTTGTATAACATCTTGAAACGACAAAGCTTGCGTTTTGTTCGTAATTGAACAATCTACCCACCCAGAACAATTGGTACAACTTCAAGGGGAAACGGAATCCCTTGAATATCAATATTTGGTATAGCTACTGTGGTTTTGCCACCTGTACGTTGCAATACTGTGTATGTGTATGTTGGAGGGGGAGTCGCAGTGTCATTTTTAAAACTTTTTTGAAGTATCCTTTCAGTCATTTATCTAATGATAGAGCATAGTCAGTACTGATACACTGTCCAAAGCCATGTAAAATGAGGCTTCTTTGTGAACGTCCCGTAAGTATTTAAGCCTTACTAACAGATGTTGTTCTTTGAAGAACAGAGTAATTCATAATTTTAAAAGCTGAGTTTGTGGTTTCATTTATGGAAACGTAAAGCAGAGACATTATACATAAGAACACTGCTGTTATACTACGTAATTGAGAACATGTGCTCACACTGTGCACATCACTTTCATTTCACAGATCACATCTAAAGTTCATGAGATGCAGTAAGGTGAAAAAAAAAACGTTAAAATAGTTGCAGTACTAATCACTTCTCAGTCAGCAGTAGTAGTCATAGTCGTAGGCTGTATGTCGAATGTGAAATTGCAGTGTGTAAGGAACATTAAGTACTGTTGCCACATTTCTCAAAGCTAACAGTGCAGAAACACTTTATTTGTTCTGGAGAAATAAAAATTAAACTCAGTAATAGTTTAGTAAACCACATAGTTCAGAAGATTGAGTTATTTGCATATACTCTATAAAGTTGTGTAAGGAGAGCAATGCAGCAAACTTATACATATGAAGTACATGTTGCATTACACTACTTCTATGACTATTGCATGCTAATTTGAAGACCGTTGTTGCAGCAAAATTGTAGGCTTTCCTTTAGAAATGAGTTTGGGTATGGACTTGGGTACTGAAATGTGAGAAAGTGTGCGGGGTTAAAGCATGCATTAGTGCCCTAACTTTTATTGGGGGAGGGAGGAAGGGAGGAATTCACCTTTTGGACACTCACTGATGGAGGCCAGCAGGATTTCTTAACCAGAAAGGACTCAGATGGGCGTGAAAGACAGAACACCATTTTCTTTCAGGGCACATCTGGTTAATACCAACACAAAGTGCTTTGCTTACTTCTGACAAATCCAGCAAGACCTGTTTATTAGCAGATTTAGAAATCAGAATGTCTTGTCTGTTATCCTGCAGTTTACTGGGTTAACACAGGCACCCACAATATGAATGGTTTCTTGGAAAAGTTTGAGAAATCATCCATGACAAATAGCCTCTGAAAGACAGTGATACTAGGAATTATGAAGTGAGCTAAGTGTGTGTGTGTGTGTGTGTGTGTGTGTGTGTGTGTGTGTGTGTGTGTGTGTGTGTGTGTGTATGTGTGTATGTGTGTGTGTGTGTGTGTGTGTGTGTGTTGATGAGACAGTTGGGAGTTTGCTAACGCAAAGAAGTAAAACAGATTTCATCCCTTTCAAGGCATAGGAAAGCTAATGTAGCAAATGTGTTGAATTTGAGTTAGCACTGTTTGACTGACTGATGTTGTTTGATATTTATGTATTTGTTTATCAGGCAAGGGAAATATTCTTTAGACCAAACACGTAATTACTTACAGATGTAAATGTGGCTTATAATTCCACCTGCACATGAGCATTGGGTCAGAGTGATGCAGTTTCTTGCAGGTGTCAGAAGACACAGTTACAGACTAAAGAGTCATTGAGGGTAAGTTTGTATGCAGTGAGCCATGAGTAAAACCAGATGAAAGGCTTCCTGGTTCCCCTTCCATTCCTTTGCAGCTGTCTGGGTCTCCTTTGTCTGGATCATGTTGTCTGCATAGGAATGATGTGTAGTCTGGGACGGGAGAGCAGGAGGTCATTTATGGATTGGAAAAAAAGAATGAGTCCTGGAACAGAAGCCTGAGGGACACCAGCCCCAAATTCCCTTCAACAGAAAAAATTATGCTAAACATATCCTTAAATACTTAATTAATATCTTATAAAAGTATCTGTTCCTTGAAATTGATGTCATTCATTTAGTAAATATATTTAGCATTCTTACTATATCATTTTATTTAATATAAAATCAGTAAAAATACTATTATAAAAAAAGTAAATGAATGACCCACAAACCGCGCGCTCTCTGTGTGATTGATGGTGAACCCTTAGTCTTAGTATGCAAAGAAAAAAAATGACGTTCCCATTTCTTCATTTTTTTTCCTTCATATTTTCCTTTCTGTAGAATTCCTGCATCTTTGAGACAACTGTTTGCTTTAGGCCGTGATATTAGTCACTGGTGAGCTTGAAGTATGATCATATGGCTTATGCTGTCCCTTTTAAGGAAACCCTTACTGGCAAAGGCCTTTTGTTGGTGCCTGGGTCTTTGGGTGATAGGTTGAAAATGGTATCTATTACAATGATGTGCCATCTTTTGCCTATGTCATGCAAAAAATCTTATTGTCTTATTTCCTGCTCAAGATAATATAAAAGATATCGTCAGGAAATGATCGTGTTCAGCATTTATTGATTTAAGAAGGTAGAAAACCTTATAGATCTTAATGTAACCGTATCCCACCTTAAACACACACACACACACACACACACACACACACACACACACACACACACACACACACACACACACACACAAGCATTGCATCCTTATATGTGTGCATTTGCACACACACACACACACACACACACACACACACACACACACACACACACACACACACTCATGCACTGCATCCTTACATATATATGTGCATTTAAACATACACACACACACACGTACGCATGCACGCATGGACTGTATCCTTACATATATATGCAGATTTAAATTCACACATATACAACCCCCCCACACACACACACACATATGCATACTTTATTATTCACTGCTGCGGGTAATTTAAAACATTACTTGCTCATCTGTGTCATGTCTTTTGTATGTCAATGGAAACAGAAACAGGAGCATGAACACTGGAGGAACATTCAGGTTTGACACAGGGGGTACCTCAACCAAGAAATTAGAGATACAAGTACTAATGTAAGGCAGCAGCGCTAACCAGTGTTGTTGTTGTGTCTTTCGGCTTTTCCCGGTTAGGGGTCGCCACAGCGGAACTCCGGTCCAATAATGATTGGTAGTTGATTTTTACGTGCCGAATTACCAGCCCTGACGCACAACCTTCAACGAAGGTACGCCCCATTCACGCATGTCTCCACGCAGAAGACGCTCTAGCTGAGAATCGAAGCGGACAGCGTCTTATTGTGAGGCGACAACGCTACCGCAGCACCACCACCGCGGTGCAGCACTAACCAGTGTATCACCCAAAAATCACAAAAAAAAGCACATTGTGCATTTCTGTGTCTCATGTGTTTTGATCTGCTCTAGTTCTGAGTATAGTAACTGACCTGTTGTATGTTCACTAATGTAACTGGAACTGCTGCAGGTAGGCAACTACTCCTTTGACAGTATCCACTCCAAACATTGTTTCACAGCAAGATGGGCATTACCAACTATTTTTTTTAAGCTGAAAATTTGGTAGGATGCATTTCATTCCATTGGGTCATGAGAACTAACTTCTGCCACTAAGCTATTACTTCATATCAGTGCTTGGTGTTTTTTTAAATCTAAATACATTCTTTCACACTGCAACGCCAGTAACTGTTCAGCAAGGAAAAAAGAAAATGCCACCATGTTATTTTCTCACTAAGTGTCAAGATAAATATTAAAACATTTTCAGGTAGTTTATATCACTGCTACACATCTGTACCATAAGCAACTGAATTTTGTTATAAATGTTTACATTAGTATTTACAAACAACCAAAAAAAAAAAAAAAGCAAGCTCACTGTTTGTCCCTGCCCCCTGTTCAAAAAAGAAAACAGTATGTGATAAGAATGTTATTTTTATCCTATTGAAAGGTAGCACCATAACAGGCTTAAGGCATAGTTGGGGCCTGAGCTCACTTCACTGTGTTTAATCACTTGGACTTCATTCTTGTGACCAAATCCCAGTATTCATGAGTATATAATATGGTACCCACGTCCATCCGTACCATAACAGTGCCTTAATGCTGCATTCATTTGGCAGCAAGCTACAATATCAGGCAGGCATTTGACTACTACATGTAATGTAGTACCCAACGCCCATCCATATCATAACAGTGCATTAATGCTGTATTCAGTTGGCAGCAGACTACAATATCAGGCAGGCATTTGACTTATGCATATAATGTAGTACCCCACACCCATCCATACCATAACAGTCATTAATGTTGTGTTCGTTTGGCAGCAACCATTTGATTTATACTTATAATACAGTATCTCATACCCATCCATACCATAACAGTGCATTAATGCTGTATTCATTTGGCAGCAAGCTACAGTATCATGCAGGCATGTGACTTATACATATAATATAATACCCCACATGTATCTGTACCGTAACACGCTGTTAATGCTGTATTCGATTGGCAGCAGGCTACAGTATCATGGAGGCATTTGACTTATGCATTTAATGTAGTACCCCACACCCATCCTTACCATAACAGTGCATTAATGCTGCATTCATTTGGCAGCAGGCTACAATATCATGGAGGTGTTTGACATATATATTTAATATAGTACCCCACACCCATCCTTACCATAACAGTGCATTAATGCTGTATTTGTTTGGCAGCAGGCTTCAATATCATGGAGGCATTTGACTTATACCTATAATATAGTACCCCGCACCCATCCTTACCATAACAGTGCACTAATGCTGTATTAGTTTGGCAGCAGGCTACAGTATCATGGAGGTGTTTGACTTATACATTTAATGTAGTACCCCACACCCATCCTTACCATAACAGTGCGTTAATGCTGTATTTGTTTGGCAGCAGGCTACAGTATCATGCAGGTGTTTGACTTATACATTTAATGTAGTACCCCACACCCATCCTTACCATAACAGTGCGTTAATGCTGTATTTGTTTGGCAGCAGGCTGCAGTATCATGCAGGTGTTTGACTTATATATTTAATATAGTACCCCACACCCATCCTTACCATAACAGTGCATTAATGCTGTATTCGTTTGGCAGCAGGCTGCAGTATTATGCAAGTGTTTGACTTATACCTCAGTATTTCCCAAGTCATCAGTTGCCTTTCGTGTTTGACCGTTTGCACTCTCTAACTTAATATCATGCTGTTGTTGACAGCAGCTGCTGTACTGTGTGCACCAGATTAGAAAATGGCTGATTTAAGTTAGACAGCTGGGTGTAATAGTCATGCTTCCATCTGTAAAATGGAGGATATTCATTAAAATACCAGGCTAACACTAGAATCAGTCTTGGGTGTAAGCATGTTAATCTTTTCATACATGACATTTCTGAAATTCTGGATGATAAGTTGTGTGCCTCATTGAAGAGGACACCAAGTCTTAAAAAGAGCAGACTCAGTTGGAAAGATGGAAGAAATGACGGGGAGCCATTTTCAGACTCCTGGAAAATGTTGCAGCTAAAGTTTACTGCAGCAATATTTCGTATCAGGCATTTGGAATATTTTGAGTTTTTGAGTGTGTGTGTGTGTGTGTGTGTGTGTGTGTGTGTGTGTGTGTGTGTGTGTGTGTGTGTGTATGTGATTGTGGGTTTGTATTTGGATGCATGCCCGTGTGTGTGTATTTGTGTGCTTGTGCATAGACAATGAACTTTCAAAAGCCATGTTTAATATGTACATTTTGCAAAATGTATTCCTTTAGTGAGTTTATAAATCAACTGTAATGTAGTTTTGGTTGTAGGATAAAGCGAGTATTGTTGGGGAGTCATTTTTTCCACAGTATAGTTTGATTAACTGTTACTATGAGACAAACCAAGATTGTTTATGTGCCAAACGTATATGATTTTTGCTGTGGAGCAAAGTTGCCTTATGCATTTTCTGCCTACTTGAATGACAGAGCCAGTGTTTAAGTTACTTTTGCTGGAATCTGACTCTTTTCTGCATAGCCATACAGTAAAATCAAATGCCAGCCTGTATTTGTTAATTATCACTTTTATTTTAGCACAGTAGGTTCAGAGCACTAATATAGAAGTAACTGTTATCATCTTTGGATGCTTTTTCTGAATTTTGACATGTCTTCCTCACATTACTTTATTTAACACACCATACAGCAAATAAACAACAGCAATAGAATGTGGCAAGTTTATCAATCGCAGTACTTTGTCTCCTAACAAAAAGAGGTATAACATTTCAAATTTGATGGCATTTAGGTTCTTTTATCAGAATTCTTGAGTGTTTAAGAATGAGAGTTAGAGCCTAGAATGCCTTGTGGTTCCACTTTTCTTGAAGGAAGTGATATTTCCAACGTTTGTGTTTTCTTTATTCTCAAGCATGTATTCATCTAACAATTCACAAAGGTTTTGAAGGCTAAGTAGCATTCTGCCACATCACACACTGAAATTTGCTGTGTGACTTGACTGTTTCGTTTTCTACTGATGTACCCTCAAGGATGCCTCTTCCTATGGTTCTAACTCACTCTTCTAACATATAGCTCACCTGTCGCTTCATAGGTCCCAACCTTTTCTGAAACTTGCCCTGCATTTATTTCAGTAGTTGCAGGCAGTCTGAGCAGAAACCAAAAAAGGCAAAGGTGCCTTCTAGCTGACTTCTGTGAATTTGGGCCTCCTACTGGTTGCAAATAGTTAACAGTACAATAGGACACCCACCAGATTTCTCAGTCCACAAATTTAAAGATGGTTACTTAGCCTGAGCTGTTAAATAATTGTAAGTATTGAGTGTCATAGACAGCCCTTGGCTTATGCACTGAAAATGATAAGGTTTCTGTTTGGGTAACAGTACTAAAAACAGAGGCTGTTACTGTGAAGCATGAAAGACAAGGCACTGACTATGTTACCATCTACCTAGGATCAACACAGGCAGACTAGAAGTGGATAATTTGCCTGACGAAGTTTGGAACTGTACAGTAGTAGAATGACAGACCCCAGTGATGATGCTGAAAGGTATGCATCCTAAGTTTACAAATGCTGGGGCACATGCCAGTATGCATTCTCAGCCTTAAGGCCTTACGTCCTTGAATATTAGGTGTGAGGGTGGGAAATGACTAGGGTGTAAAACAAAAAAAAAAAAAAACCTATAGCTTAAAGTATGATGTTATACAGGGGTGCATTAGTATCCTGTCATACAAAGGGAAAAGTATCAAATTAGGTCCAGAGTGGTCTGAAGTGGCTTCCGGCATCTGAGATCGAGGAAAGGCACCTGTGGCAGCTAATCATCTTCTGCATTAGCCTGTATCAAAAACAGTGCTAGAGTTATTTGAAATATGTTTTGAAAGCTACTGTTACTGTAGTTAAAAAGTCATATCAGGTTTATGGTAGACTGGAGTGACAGGTTTGTAGGATTTATGAGTGCTGGTGTGATACCATTTGAAAATATCATATGTTTTTCCTAACATTTTATGTTCCTGAGTACCTACCTTACTTAGGGCTTAACAGTTGTATAAAAAGTATAGTGAAGAGGAAGGTGTAACCTTCCAATAATAGGTCATTTGGATGCACAAAGACAACACCCCACAGATAGAGTCTGCCCCTCCGAATAATGCTATACCATGTAGCAACTTTACAGATTAGAAATAAATGGGGCTGATCTGTGAAGAAAAATGGTTATGTATATTAAGTAATGGATGCCCCCTATAAAATATGTAGGTTTTAGGTGAAAAAGCAGCTGCATTATGTTCAGGAAAACATAAAACATGAGTAGGAGTTTGATGTAGCTAAGGAGCTTGTATGCCTGCATGATTATAGTGAGAGAAAATTCATGTTTCTTTTAGGCCATAATGATTTAAAATTGTTTTCTAGTTGCATTATGGCATATTGTAGTTCTTTCTCCACTCATGCTTTGGAAAAGGTGATTTGCGTGTGCTGATAAATATTATCCTTTAGCTATAGGAAGCAGAGTCTCCAATAAGGTGTTGATGGAAGAGATGGAAAAACACCTTGGTTTCCAGTCCTCCATCATTACTGTGATTTTATTGTATGTATTTGTGGTAATATATGAATTACATAGGCTGGATTTAAGATTTGTGACTCGTCTCTACTGTACAAGGATCACCATAATTAGTTAAATTATACTTGTTGTTAACTAAATTATTATCAGACATAAGTGAACATTACTCATATTTTAACTCTACTGAATGTTGAGTTCTAAGGCTTACAGGAAATAAACTTAAAGAGGATGAGTTTAGAAATCATTATGTATTACAGATTTGCTTATCAAGAAGATGCAAGGGATATGTACATGAATTTGCTTGGCATGTGTTTTTTCTGCAGCTGTGACCTAAAATCCAGTGTGTCACTGGGCATATAAATAATTCTTGATAAACATAATACCTATAATTCATTGAGTAGACTTGTAATTGTTTTGGTCTTTTTTTTTTTTTTGCAAATAGGATTGCGGAGGCAGGTAAGAATACACTTTTTAATACTGTTAAAGCTGCCATCTGAATGCACACTAGTTGGGACAAAGAACTTCAGGAAAAGAGGACATGATTGCATTTAATGTTGTGAGATGTTATAGCAGATGCTGACCCTAAATATATTGGCCTTTTATTAAATGTTGTGGCAGAATCACTTTTGCTACCAACTTATAGTATACTAATAACAAGTTAGTTGCATTTCGTCACTTTTTGAGGTCATGATGACACCAAGAAAAAATTCTGGTATGATACCCTATGTTGTAAAGAAAGATCTACTCCACAAAACTGATTGCCTTTCTTCCTTCCAAATGTAACAGAACCAATAAATTCAACTGTTTTTGCTCTGTTGTTTGAGGAAAGTCCTCTACGTAATATCTGATGTTTTCCCCAGTGGACCAATCAGTTAAGGTTTATGAGACTAACACGTTTCAGCAAAGCCAGTTTCACCAAGTCTTGCTAAGCTGCTCTGACCTGATGCAGATTCGGAGGTTATTACACTATGTAAGGGGGGTTACAGGAGGCTTGCCTTGAGTCTTTGTATGGGGGTTATGGGGTATTTGCCCACCATAGAATGTTGACATCTGTTTTTAGCTTCTTTCCACAGTCACTTTCACTGAATTGGGTTTTAGCTGAAATGGGCAATGATTTTATTGACCATGCCAAGACACTTCCTATTTAGTTCAGACTAGCTAAGTAAGCATCAGAGAATGATATGTATACAGGAAGCATATGTTACTGCATCCAGTGTGGCCACATGAGAGACGTAGCTCCCATGCATGTGGTATACTATGTTTTATGGATCCATCCAAATGTCCTGCTGTACTACAACTGACTGACATGGTAAGGTTAAAAATATTAGCAAAACAGTAGTATAAATGTGTGTGTGTGTGTGTGTGTGTGTGTGTGTGTGTGTGTATGTGTTGTGATGAAATAATGAATCTTAAAACAGCCTTCCCTTAACTAAGGTTAAAAGCATAGTCCTTGACATCAAATAAGGGCTGTTTTTTCCCCCTTGTCTGCTTTCTGATAAGCTGTACTTTTTGGTTAATCCACGGGGTGAGTGTACTTTAGTGGGATTAGTTAAAATTCTTAGCTACAAGATTCATACGTGTGCTCTTTCCTAGACATTGGAACATTGAGCCAACAAATTTAAGCCTGTTTTTTTCTTATTTAAACTTTTATTTCTAATGTTGATGTTCTGTGTATTGAAAAGTCACTCAAACAGTTTGAGTCCTTTTGCTTATTAAACTTTTTATACTGCTTTTGATAATGCATATTGCACACGTTCAGTGTGCTTTTCTCTGGTTTTTTTTATTTATTCTGTTTATTCATGGAATGTGTGTATCATGAAATACTTTACAAGAGAAGGTACAATTTCAAAATCCTATTTAATTTTACTGGCAGAATGCATTTACTGTGAAGACTTACTCAAAACCTCGTACTATATCATCATAGCTGGCCATAGGCATAGGCTAACTAGGCGGCCGCCTCGGGCGCTGCTCTAGCAGGGGTGCTTTTTCAGTGTTTATTTGGTGTAGGTAAACCAGGATGGGGGCACCAGGTGGTGTGGTGGGGGGCGCCATGAAGCCCTTTTGCCTAGGGCACCAATTGACCTAAGGCCGCTGCTGTATATCATGAGAGCAACTTATCCAACATTTTTTTTCCAAAATGTTTTTATTAATTTTATAACACAATAACTTAACAGTATAGTAGCAAGAAAAAAAATAACTATATACAATGTCCATAGGAGAACACTTAATATTTCTCTAATAGATTAGATAGCTTTGTCCAAGCAATTAAGTGATGAGTTGTGTTGTTAATCCTTGCTTTTATAGTAGCAATCTCATTCTTACAAATGTATTTCACAAGATGAATAAACTCAACTTTAAAGACAGGAGTAGATTGGGATTTCCAATTTTTAGTAACAATTTTCCTTGCAATAGAGAGGATAGACCATAGAAAGAATGTTTGTTTTTTAGGAATGACTTCAGGAACAGGAACATTGAAAAGGATAAGGGAGTCAAAAATTATACAATTGTCATTCCATAGAGCTTTACAAAGATATTTAAAGTCTAACCAAAATGGGGAAATTATTTTGCAGTTAACAACCATATGTATCCAGTCAGCATCAGGGTGTCCACATCTCCTGCATTTCATTTAATCTTTCTTGTACATTGTTGCTAGTCTATGTGGGGTGAAAAAACATCTATGTAAAATGCCCATGTGTATACATGCCAGAACAGGGAAGATGTGGATTCCTTCACCGACTGTAAACAAAGTTTTTTAGCTTTTTCTGAGAATACTTGTCTATTAACTTCAGTCGAATAATTCCAAAAAGAAACATCTGTTTTGCTAAAATCATTTCTGAGAATTTTGTAAATAACAGATATGTTTGACATGTTCTTGGGTGAGCTATTAATGATTGTTGAGATAAAATCCAAGATTTTTAAGTTACTCTTATTGTGTGCCTCTAATGAGGGTAGTATGTATAAAATCCTTACAAGTTTGGATGCCCAGCCATTTGCAATTTTGCAAACTATATTTGCTGATCAAATAATCTGCAGACCTTGCATCTTGACAAACACAAAGGACTGAAGAACCAGTTGAGGAACAGATGCTGAAGAAAAGCTGTAAACAAAGTTTAATGTTTTGATCTGCCTTCCTATCTTAAATATGTTGTTCTCATTCAGTATTTGATTTAACTATTGATTTATCTACTGTTTTACTGTACTTGGATAATAAAATGTTTAAATAAAAATCATAAGACTGTTGTACCAGGAAGAGTAATTAATTTACTGGTATTAATTTTCATTTAAAATAACTTGACTGTCATGCCCATTTAAAGTCTTTACTATCTAAAGGTGATATCACTGTTTGTGATTATTACTTTTTGTGTTCAAGCATTCTAGCTTACTGTATTCTGTATACTTCTAGGATTTTTTCATCCCATTATAGCATACCTAACACATACCCCTTTGCATGTATCAGAATGTGTTGCAGACCATGTCTGTATGCATGTGGATCTTTTTTATCTTCATTCTGTCATCAGTAGTTGAAGTAACACCTTTGTTGCTGACCGGTAACAGCTTTGGTTGTTGGAAGAGTATTGTGCGGTGTTGGACTAGTATGCACCAATGAGTAACTACCTGGTGGGGTATTAGGGAGTAAACAGTCAAAATATGGATCGTACTTCTCTGAAAGTCTCTCAACAAAATTAAGCAGGGAATCAGTCGAGCTAAAATGATTTACTGGACTTAAGGCTATTAATCCCATAATGTCTCCATTATAATTAGGAAAGTCTGCCTTTATGGCTTCTTTTTATTTATTTGTTTGCCAAGGACTCTTTTCATCCATGATGCAGATCATATTAGCAAGAAGAGTATATCTAGTTTCAAAAGGTCATAAATAAATAGATGTATATCAACAATGGAAACTAAAAGTAGTATAGAATAGCGGTAATATAAAAACTACATAGTCTTAATAGTACAATCTATAGTGTTAGTTACAGTTATAAGTAAATGTGCACATTAAAACTACTTGTATATTTCTGGTGTCACAGGTGTTTGCATAGCATTTTTCTGTGAATATTTCACCTCAGTAGTATAAAATATCAAAAGAAGAAACAACGTATCCAATATGTGGCAGAGAAACATCATCTAAATTATGAACTATTAATTAACCCTGTTAAAACAGTTATGTGTTTGAAACAGCTGTTTAATTTAGTTATAGGCTATTTAATTTGTACCAGTTGCATAATACTAATTATATACAGTTGTTACCTGATATGAGTGAGATAGGCACATCAGTAGTAAAGACATAACAATATCTGTTATGTAAGGAGGCAGACAAAGTGGTGTCTGCTGTTTACTGTCAGTGGTAAGAATTTGCAGGGTTTGTCCCCATAGACATTCAACTTTTATTTGCTTTTTATTTATTTATTTATTTATTCAATTTGGTAACCTGGGTAAAGCACTGCGCCAAATGGACCTTTTTCAGTCTCAGCATCGACAAATGTAAATGACAGCAGGTTAACAAGAAGAAATATTAACAGATTGCGGTGAGCTGTCAAATGTTAAGGATTCCTTGTGGGATGCACTGTCGGAGATGCTGGGTGGGCAGATTGGTCTGACGAGGGTAGTGATTGTTCTGAGCTATGATGCAGAACTGGAATTGCTTAGGTATGGTAAGGCCTTGCTGTCTGTAATAATGGTCACTGCCAAAAAAGCAATTACTAGAAAGTGGAAATCAAAATCTAAACCAACTGTACTAGAAGTAGTGAATATACTAACAGAGTTAAAACAACTGTAATTTAGATCTTTAGAAAAGGGTAGGCGCAAACTACATAGGAAAAACATGGGAATTGTGGGAACAATACCTACAAGGGAGGAATGAGGTCTAAAAGGCAGCAGGACTTAAATGAGCTGCGTAATGTTTAACTGAAAAAGATTGGGTAGATTATAAGTGATGTATAATGTTTGCAACTGGGAGTGTGTCAGTATGGTTTGTGATGTAAAACGCTTGCAACTAGGATTGTGTTACTGTGGTTTGTTTTCATTTGTATAAATGTATGAATGCCTATGTAGTAAGTGATAGTTTAATAAAGATGTTTCTTGTATGTAAAATACATGGACAGGAATTGAATAATTTATGTAATATTGCTTAGTTTATATGATAAATAGCAATATATGTGAAGTAAAATGTTTATTTTAATTATAGTGTGATTACTTTTATATGAATGTAACGTTGCTTATGTCACAAGTGATAATTCAATAAAGTTGTTTGGGGGGGGGAAGGAAGTATTATGAAAACAAAAAATGCTGTGTGAAGATCGTAATGCATTGATAACAGGGGACAGTAGGAAGGAATGATTAAAGTAGGAAGGGAAGAAGAAGAGAAATGAAATGGTGAAGGGGTAGAGCACAACATGCAAAAGTAAGGTAAGGGCTTCTGATTATTTAAAACATTTGCAAAACTTTTTATTGCTAGAGGGGAGCACCAAACAAAAAATAATACTGAAGACAAGGAATATGTCCTCAAGCAAACTAAATTCATCCATATTTTCTGTCTCTCACTATGGTCAACTAAATTTAATATCCCAGGATGCAGAGGACTGTGTAACTCTTTGAAGGCTGAATCATCTACAGCTACTAATTTTGCCTTCCTCTGCATTCGGGTCTAAGAGAATTCAGCAAGAATGCTTTGGCAGACATCTTGGTCTTACATCCGTCAGGTTTGCAGCTGTGAGAAGTTGTATTTAGTTCCTTTTCACCACCTTTTCTCTCTTATGATAAGTATTTTGAAGGAAGCCTAGACGACTGCTCTTTGGAGCTCATACCTTTCACAGTGCATTTTTTGTTCATACTCCACTTGGAACATTGCTTGTACTAGTTTGCTACTGCCCAGCCTTCTAGAATGTCTGATAGGTTATTAATGGTTGTCTCACTCATCCTTCAGATTACATTTGCTAGACCTTGTGTCCTGCACTTTCCAGTTACGTCATTCTTCCTGGCAGTTGAGTACCTCTTGAAGGGATTGGGTCTATGTTAGATCTTAAAACTATCTACTCTTTCATCTTGGGAACTTTATTTTGGAGAAACATGCACTTCCTAGCCATGTAATTCAGTAAAACTTACATTTATGTCCGGGATTACTGTTTTTTTGTTTTTTGTATTACCTCTGCCATAATGCTCACTAAATTACAGACTGTTATATGCTGGAACACCTGCTTCACCTTCTGACAGTAAACTCTTCCCTTTAGGACAAAATCTTCTGTCATGATTCTGGTGATTTCATCTGTGGCTCTTAACCAGGCTTTTTAACTTTATGGTCTACTTCCTAGTTCCAGGAAATGAGTGAGATTGTTATAAATCGCTGATATTCACAGAAAATTGGGCACCTGGGCTGTACTTGCAAATCATTAGTTGTGATCAATTTACTACCCCAATAAAAAATGTAAAATAAAATAAAAAATGAGAAACTTCTTCCAGAAGCATTTAAGAGGAGAAAAAATTAGTTGCTTGCATCCTTTAAGTTAAACCATATAGTAATGCTTAGTGACAGAAGAAACGTTATCAGAATATTTAGCCAGCTACATAATTTTCATCTTTGACACCTGTGAGAAGGAATTACGTAAGAATCTCAAGGCACAGTCAAGTAAGGTTTCAGTAAAGGCTATAGCTACTTCACTTTCCTTTCTCAGGATGTCTGCATGCGTAGCATCCTTGAAGCTGAGGCATATAATACCATAATGCATTTACCAAACACCTTTACTTGGCTGTACAATCTGAGGGAAGGATTGCTTTGCCAAAAATAATCCTACAGGGCAGGCATGCTGCAGAATGTCTTGTCCTGCCAGTGCTCATAACTGCTTTTAAGTGTACTCATTCAGGTTTTCTCTACTGCAGCAAGGATCATACTGGAGGAAGATAGTAAAACTTGGTGAAATACTACCTGCAACAGATCTCTTCAGGTATTAGAAGTCCATGACATAACCCCCCCTCTCAAGTATTAGGTCCACGACATAAGCCCCCTCTTAAATTAAATATTAGGTTCATGACATAAACCCTCTCTCCTCCCCAGGCTCACTAGGCTTTTACTGAGCATTTACACACCCCTATAACATAAAGCAGTTACACGTACCTGGGGTGGGGACTTTTTGTGGGTCTCAAAGCTTCTGGTCCTAGTGTCCCTAGAACTTTTAGCCTGAGTGCACTCATACCCGTCTCTCTCTCTCTCTCTCCCCTTGCTGAGGTGACTTGCTTTTTAGTATACCTTTGCTTCCTGGAGTTCTCAGTTAAAACAAAAGACAGAGCAGGGAAGCAATCCCTCTGCCCTAGTGGTTTTGGGAAGATGCAGGCTTCTCCATGCACAGAGGGTTATCTAATTGTTAGAGAAAAGCAATCTGGTCTGCAGATGATGTCCACCAACAGTAAAATGCCCACTTAGCTTTCCAACTGCTTCTCCAAAACATTGTGCTGCTGTACACACAACTAATGGCCTGTATGTGTAGCTACTGTAGAGATGATTATAACATTTAGGAAGGGTAGAGGCAGAGGCCCCCCTGCACATGGACTGCAGGAGGTTTTGTCTCCTCCACAAAACAATGTTTTAATTGGTTTTGCTGCTTCTGGTACAGTGTTCGTGACCTTAATGTGTATGGAACTTTTCTTTTTAATTTTCCTTGATTCTAGCTCAGTTGTGTAGATTTCTTACAAGTGTTTTTCTGATATATGGTCTAAAACTGCAAAGCAACACAGAAACTTTTAAGTTCCTCATTGCTGTTAGGCAAAGGCTCTTTTCTAATAATAATTTTGCACTTTTTTTGGTTGGGGAAAGATTTGTGTCCTTGGTTCAGTAATCAACCATGTAGCTTATGTTTGGGTAACCATTAAATGGTAACTAACTGATACTGTATTTTATTAGAAAATATGTCATGCTTTGTGACATTGTGAGATTTGCAATTCAGAACACCTTGTGGCAGCAGTTTTATGAACTTTCTTTCATGGTGCTATTGCAAGAACTGGAGAGATTGTTATAAATGAAGCATGTAAGCATGCAGGTAAATATAAACACCGTGAAGCTGAAGGTTGCTTTTCATGAGCCACATTATTGCCTGGCTGATATCATTGTCCCTCCATTTCATACCATATGAGCAATGTTTTTTTTTTCTAGTTCTAAATTAGGGTGATATAGTCATCATATACTAATGTGCTGTAAAGAGGAAGAAAACGTTTTATTCTCTGTTTTATAGTCACTTTTCTGTGTGGGAAGTAGAATAGGTACTTGCAGATGTTTGAGGACATGTTCTTAGTTCACTGTAAGATCATGTGTCATTTCTTATAAACAATGGGTGCATTTTCCAGCTGTTGTGAAGATGGAATTTATTTGTATTGGACATATTTTAGTCAGTATCCTAACAGCATAGGGATTAACTTTGTAAACAGAAAATGAGACCATTGATGTGTTCACTCTTAGTACAAGTAAACACTGAAAATATAAATCCGCTCTATATTTGACACTGATTTCAAGGAAAGGCATAGCAACAAACCACTGCAGAAGTAGCATATAAAATCAGATGGCTTTGCCTGCACTGTGCTTTAAGGAAATATGTTTTCCAACAGTTGACATTGAAACCTGGAGATGTTTTGTACCATCATTTGAAACTGTGCAAAATTCTATATAGAATATCTTAGCTATTAATATTTTCTAACCTGTTAGTTGTAAAAAGGAGGCAGTTCATTTCCTTCTCGAAACTTATGCACATAGGAGAAAGAGCATTTTTTTTGAAAGAATGCTTTTTATCTTAGAGGCAGCTCTGTGTCCTGCCTTTTTGCTTTATTCTTAAGTTTTAATGTTTCTTTCCTCTTCTTATGACACGTGGTGAGATGTGGGACCCTGTAGTCTACCATTCTTCTGTTTCTATGTTGGCTTGGAAGAGCTTTCACAAGCAGCACAGTGGTTTTGCACTGGTGATCTGGCTAAATATTACTGAACAAAAAAACAAGAAAAATACTTATTTTCCCACCTTTCTAAGCTAGTATAGTCCAGTTTTCAGGTTAGTGCTGAATTCAGGGCTCTGTTACAAGTTTATGTGTTTGCCCATACCTTACTTGGATAGAAGGAAGCTTCTCTGTTCACCTGTGACAGAGGGGAGCTTTGAGCAGCCTATATGTCCCTGGAGGAGTGGTTTCAGCCCAGAAATTAGTAGTTTATTGGCCATTTTTGGGCTAATTTCTATCTCTTTCATTTCCGTGCAGTAAAACCCGCATTTGCAAGGTTTTTGTGCTTGTATACAGCTCAGCAAGCTCCTGTCTGGTGCCCTGCAGAGTTCTACAGCAGCAAAGAGACAAAAGAGAGACTTTGGAGTGATTAAGTATCATTTTTCTGCATTTTCTTGCTGCGTTTAGCTAATTCCGCCTAAAATGCAGATTTTTTAGAGTTTCTGTGATTTAAAAAGCTTGTTTCAGCTGCATATTGTACTAATTTTACTGTGTGCATTTTAACAAAGTCATTTTTGTGTTTAAATTACCTGTTTAACTGTTGTAGGCTACACACTCAAGTGTGATAGCCATTTCTGCACATTTAAAGTGTTTTTTTTTTATTGTATCTGCTTTATTTTCTGAAGAAAACAAAAAAAAAATACTTGTCTTCCCGCCTTTCTAAGCTAGTATAGTCCATTTTTCAGGTTAGTGCTGAATTCAGGGCTGTATTACAAGTTTCTGTGTTTGCCCATACCTTACTTGGATAGAAGGAAGCTTCTCTGTTCACCTGTGAGAGAGGGGAGCTTTGAGCAGCCTATCTGTCCCTGGAGGAGTGGTTTCAGCCCAGAAATTAGTAGTTTATTGGCCATTTTGGGCTAATTTCTATCTCTTTCATTTCCCTGCTGTAAAACCCGCATTTGCAAGGTTTTTGTGCTTGCGGTGGTGGTGCTGCAGTAGCATTGTCGCCTCACAGTAAGACGCTGTCCGATTAGATTCTCAGCTAGAGCGTCTTCTGCGTGGAGACATGCGTGAATGGGCGTACCTTCGTTGAAGGTTGTGTGTCAGGGCTGGTAACTCGGTATGTAAAAATCAACTACCAATCATTAGCAGACCGGAGTTCCGCTGTGGCGACCCCTAACCGGGAAAAGTCGAAAGACACAACAACATATAGCTCAGCAAGCTCCTGTCTGGTGCTCTGCAGAGTTCTACAGCAGCAGAGAGACAAAAGAGAGACTTTAGAGTGATTAAGTATCAATTTTCTGCATTTTCTTGCTGCGTTTAGCTAATTCCACCTAAAATGCAGATTTTTTAGAGTTTTTGTGATTTAAAAAGCTTGTTTCAGCTACATATTGTACTAATTTTACTGCCTGCATTTTAACAAAGTCATTTTTGTGTTTAAATTACCTGTTTAACTGTTGTAGGCTACACACTTAAGTGTGATAGCCATTTCTGCGCATTTAAAGCCCAAAACACAGCATCAATGGGACCGGACGGTTTCCCAGGCTACGTCCTATATGAGCTCAAAGATGAATTTACCCCTCACCTAAACAGACTGTTCAAACTCAGCCTCTCCACAGGCTATGTGCCCATAGAGTGGCACACAGCAACGGTTATTCCGCTCCACAAGGTGAGCCGCAACAGACCCTGGGAACTATCACCTTATAAGCCTAACTAGCTTGGTCTGCAAGGCTTTGGAGTGCATCATCTTGGATCTCATTAACAGAGATTTTGGGAACCTCCAAACACTGGACCCTACCCAGTTCAGCTTTGTTAAGGGCAGAGCATGCCTCCTAAACCTGGTGTCCTTCTTTGAGGCAGTTACCAAGACTATAGACGAGGGAAAGGTGGTACACACAGCCTACCTAGACCTCACAAAGGCCTTCGACACCATTCCCCATTCCGGTATTATAGACAAGCACACCAGCCTGAATATAAACCCCTACATCACAAGATGGGTTGCCAGCTGGCTCACGGACAGAACCCACATGGTAAGAGTTGCGGGAGCTAGGTCTGACTCACAGAACCCACATGGTAAGAGTTGCGGGAGCTAGGTCTGACTCTAAACCGGTTACAATTGCTGTTCTTCAGGGCTCAGTCCTAGGACCCCTCCTGTTGAGCATATACTTCTCAGAGGTACAGGCAAGCACAGGAGGACTATGGCTGACTAAGTTCACAGACGACTGCAAACTAGGGGCTATAATTGACTCTCTGGCTGACAGAGACATCCTCCAAAAGGGTCTCACTGAGACAGATACCTGGTGTCAAAACCATGGCCTCAAGCTAAATACCAAAAAGCACATAGTCATCCCCTTTGGAAAAAACAAAGTACCCAC
This sequence comes from Protopterus annectens, assembly GCF_019279795.1. NCBI lineage: Eukaryota > Metazoa > Chordata > Ceratodontiformes > Protopteridae > Protopterus > Protopterus annectens. The sequence continues at coordinate 330,733,555 of NC_056726.1, forward strand.
AAATTACCACATAGGTGGTAGCCCCCTAAATACGGAAGATGAAATAAGGGATCTGGGGCCCCAAGGAGATAGTAATGTTTCCTTTGATAATCACATTGCCAAAGTGGTTAGAAAATCCTTCTATGTGACCCACCTAATCACAAAAGGGTTTACATCCAGATCAAAAGAGGTCATTCTACCCCGCTACGCATCACTCATCAGATCCATCATAGAGTACAATGCTCCATTTGGGATGTACCTTACAAGACATCTGCAACAGCTGGAAAGACCACAGAAAGTACCTCATAAAGAGGATCACTGGCCTCAAACAGATGCCCTATGCAGCTCGACTGAAGAAACTCCAGCTGTACTCGGTTGCATACCGCCTACTCAGAGGTGATCTCTGCCTGACTTACAAGGCCATGTCCAACCCAGAATTGATGGACATGCTCCACATAAAGAAAACCATATCCCCTCGAGCCACATGCTCTAGAGAGCTAAACCTCACTACAATAATAAATATGACATGCTGGATGGATAGATTCCTATCCCAGAGACTTCCCCATGCTCTGGAACAAGATTCCAATCTACATTAGGCAGAGCTCCTTACTAACACTCTTCAAGAGAAACCTTGACGAGTGGATGGGAAACAGGAAGTTTACCCCGGGGATCACTTCAGTGGCTCTGCTGGACAGAGGCATAGGGAACTAATCTAAGGGGGCGGCGAAAGCCAACACATTCTGGTTAGGCTTATAAATGCCTTTGGGCAGATAGCCTAGTACCTACCTGTGAACAGCTTGTGGAGGTTTTTCTTCCTGGCACTTTGCTCGGTTCATTAATTGACATCTAAATATGCAGGTGATGTCATCGCACATCAGCATTCCTGCTTGTACTTAGTGATGTCAAATTTTGCTAGCTCAACAAAAGAACATATTGATCAGCACTCTGTCCACCTTCATCCTGTCCCTTGGGCACACACCATGAGTGACATTGGCAGGTGCCCAGTCACCAGTGAGAGTTCCTAAAAAAGAAGAAAAATATGGCTGTCTACTGTGAATTAATTTTAATGCTGTTTGGTTAGAAAAAATAATCAGTCACCAGATGTGAATTACCACCAAATATTTGTGATCTTTTGGGTGCTTAGTATTAAGTTTGGTTCATGGGTACTGTAGAACCTGGCCATTGCCCAATCTCTTTAGCCCTTCAGTAGTGACTGAGTGGGTGTTCACAACAATCACATTATGATACGCTGACCCTGGCAAAAGGTGAATGTACACCAGTGTCAAGTCCGTGTAACACATAAAAACACCCTTTATAGCCATAAGTATACATGGTTATATTAAAAGATTTGTAATTCTCACATTGTAGTTTCTCATCCACCCATCCACACCCATTAAAATATTAAAAGAGGGCACCTAGTCTCATGCCATGTACCAGCAAGTTTCACTGATAGGCACCATTTTTGTCCCTAAAAGAAAGACAAGTGTAATTTGTAAATCTTTTGGATAGTTTTATTTTAAATAGTGAAAAAATAATAATAAATCCCTGGATGACAGCTTACTAGTTCTGTATGCTTTTACCACTGTGTTTGCTGACCATCTGCCTTTCTGGGCTGAAGTTGCTGCTTTACAAAACAACTGATGGTTGTATGGTTTATGGCCTTCTGTGACTGGCTTCTTCCTGAAAAGAAGTACACAGGTCAGCTCTGTGCAAGTGCAACAGTACCAGCAGTGGGTTGCATGAATGATTCTGTGTTTGCAGCTGTCCTGGTTTATCTAATTTGTGGCACATGTCCTAGCCTCATGATTGTCCTTCTTATTGTGTTGCCAAGCCTTAGCATGTATCAGTCTTGTAACAGATTAAGCAGTCTTCCTCCCACTAGGCTGGGCATGCTGGCAATGGCTGCTTATTCCCACCTTCTGTGGTTGAACGGTGCAGATAGCAGGTTATTAATATATTTGATGCCACATGGATCATGGTCGGACCTTTATCCAGCTGTACAGTGGAGATTGCTATACCCCCTGCCTCCCCCCTGTGATGTCCTCACTGGTAAGATCAGATCACAAAGTGGTCTCAATTGAAATAATTGTAAAACTAGTCAGTCCACCTAACCCTAATAGCATTAATAACTTCTCTATGGCAAATTACCTCCTATTAAAGGATGGCATAGCTAGTTTCCAAGCTTCCCCAAATCCAGAAAACACAGTAGCCTATGCAGAGGTATACACAAAAGCCCTGTATGACCATATAAACAAATGCATAGAAACGGCAGTACCAGACCAAAATAAACCCAGGTCAAACCACAAAAATAGGCCACCCTGGTATTATTAGGTTGTGTAACAAAAGAAAGAAAATCCTGTTGAGAAGTAAGAGGGAATGTGCACAGAGCAAAAAATCCCTCATTAGTCTAACCAGGGAGCCAGTCAAGCCTCTTGAAAGCAGACTTTGAGGTAAAAATAGCCTCTAAAGCAAAGGATAACGATAAGGCATTTTCCAATTTTGTCTGCATTCTTAAGGATGACACCCAACAATGTAGAAGGCATCACCTATACTCAGCCACAAGGTATAGCAAATCTTCTGGCTGACAAATTCAGCTCAGATTTCACCTGCTTTTCTCCCCCAGTTCTTCCCCAAGAAATACCCTCCACCAATCAACCACCAGTTATCACCAAAGAACAGGTTGCCACTGCACTCTCTAAAGATAAAAACATAGCTTCAGTGGGACATAATGATATACCAGGTTGCTTTTTAAACAGCTTAAATCAGGACTTATCAGGTCAATTAGGATCTTTGTTTAACTGGCTTTGTCTTGATGGAATGGAGGACTGCAACAGTCATACCTCTGCCTAAAGGGGGTTATCTACTGACCCAGGAAATCACAGACTCATAAGTTTGACTAGCCTTATATGTAAGACCATGGAAAGAATAATCATGAACCTGATAAATAATGGCATGGGAAACTTCCAAACGCTGAACTTGACCCAATTTGGCTTTGTCAAGTGTAGGCTATGCCTACTAAATCTGATGGATTTCTTTGAGAAAGTCACTAAGGCCATTGATGAGGGTAGAACAGTACATAGCACCTACCTCAACTTGGCCAAGGCATTTGACACAATTCCCTACTCGGGTTTTGTAAATAAACTCACAAAACTGGACATAAATCCCTACATCACCAGATGGATAACCAGTTGGCTCATGGGCAGGACATATGTGGTTTAATGAGTGAATCCAGATCCAGCTAGAGGCCAGGTACTAGTGGTGTGCCACAGAGCATAGTGCTGGGACCACTCCTGTTTGGAATAGACTTCTCTGAAGTTAAGCCTAATGTGGAAGGCCTCTGGATGACAATGTTTACCGACAATTGCATGTTGGGGCATTCACTGAATCCCCCAACAGTGTAGATATCCTTTAAGAGGGTTTAGCTTAGACAAATGATTGATGCTAGAACCATGGCCTAAAACTAAATGTGAAAAAATGCATTACCATACTCTTTGGGAAGTCAAGTACTCCTGCAAACTACAACATCAAGCCCCTAAGAGTAAATTCAGAGGTGAGAGATCAAGGTACACAGATAGATAGTAGCCTGAACCTTGACTGCCATATGTCTACAATGGTAATGAAATCCTTCATTGTGACACAACTTATAAGTAAAGGTATGACATCAGGATGCAAGGAAATTATAGTCCCGCTTTACTCAGCCCTCATTAGGCTAACAATTAAGTACAATGCACCAATTAGAATGTACTTGACTAAGCACATACAACAGCTGGAGTGATCTCAGACTTTCCTCACAAAGAAAATAAAAGGGGTAAACAACATGTTCTATGTGGATAGACTAAAAGCCTGTACCATTACTGTGTCTGCCGACTATTAAGGGGTGCCTATGCCTGAACTACAAGGCCCTGATGGAGCTGCTGCACATTTGCAAGTCAAACAGCACAAGGGTCACCTGATCTAGGGATCTAAACTTAATCAGTGACTCAAACAAAACATGCTGGAGAGACATATATGTATCTCAGAGCCAGAGCCCTTTACTGGCCCTCTTCAAATGCATTTTGGAGCAACGAATGCCTTCCTCTTGCCCCTAGGGGCCATATATGGGTAAACTGGGATTATATTGGGTAAGCTTATAGGGGCTTTTAAGGAGTTAGCCTAGTAATCTCCTATGAACGTATGAATGTATGTACCACGGAGCACTAGTGTCACCTTTATCCATGTGTACTACAAAGCACTAGTGGCACCTTTATCCATGTGTACCACAAAGCACTAGTGTCACCTTTATCCATGTGTACCACAGACCACTAGTGTCACCTTTATCCATGTGTACCATAGAGCACTAGTGTCACCTTTATCCATGTGTACCACAGAACCAGTTTACTAGCATCACATTGTTGAAGTAACTAACCCTCCTGTGTAGTAACAGAAACAGTCGCCAGTCATATCCCCTCACCCTGCATCATGGTCCAACATCCTAGATAGCCTTTTTCACTATTTACTGCTGGGCACTTTTTAGTATTTTCTTATTTACTGGGTAAAAAATACAGCATCACTTGTTAACAACCATGCATGGTTTGGGCAATAAAATCATCTTAATTAAAAATAATTTATTTCCAAAAATTAAAAAAAAGAACAAAGGTTTTTATTCTAGTTAGCAGTAGTCATGGGTATTCACAAAGACATTGTTGCAAAAGAGTAAATGCATTCTACATGCTATTGGTATTACACCACAGTAGACCACCCTGATTCAAATAATTTAATCATGGTACTCCTGAAAGGTACATCACAATTGCATTTTATTTAGTGGCAGTCAGGAGTAGGTGGCACATTAATGATTACCAGGCACTAATGTGCTTGGGGTTAAAAGTAGGCCTGTGTAGCCTGACAGCAACAGACAGTGCTACTTTGTAAGGCAGGTGCATGCTGCATAGCTTGTCTTACCAAGTAACGACAGTAGATAGAAAGCTGCCTTACACAATAGCTCTGACCACTACCAGTATGAGTGACTGTAGCACAGGAGGTGTTGAGTTCATCACCATGCTGTGGTATAATAAGGAGATTGCTGTAACCAATGCTTTACACAGCACTAATCATCTTTGAATGCCCCAGTATCAAAGATTTTGGATTTTGAAGGGATGGAAATTAAAATGCCACTATCTGAAGATTTATTTTTTTCTTTTTCTGCAGTAAATAATTCAGCTGCCTTTATTTTTCACTAACATAATTTAGTAAGCTTTCTAACTTAATTTTCAATAATAGCAAAACTCACAATTTATTAAAAAAAATCAGCACTTGGGGTTTAAGATAGATTTTTTTTTATTTTCCAGTTTTCATAGGAGGTAATTAGATACGTCTTTAAACTGAATGTTTATGTACAAAATTTCTAATATTTATTTGGTGTCAGATACAATGATGGCTACTTTGGTATATGACTTGGATAAAGTTCATTGTTGTAGAAAAGAAACACTAGCACAAATGTGTTCTCCTTCCCATGAAGGAGGTCAAACTGTGTATTTTTCCTTTGTGTGGGTCTGCGTGGTGGAGCAATGTCATTGATTCATACTGCAGGCTGCTGTTTCTGCTTTCATCATAAGCTAAGTAGTGCATCTGCTAATGAATGTGATGCAGGGGGCTCATGCTCTGCATTTCTGTTCCAAACCTATAGCTGTTAGATTTCATCTGTTACCCAAAACGTCTTTATTTATTTATTTGGTAACTGGGTAATTGGATATTGCCAAGGACCCTTTTCAAGCATGACCTGCGCTACAGGCCTGTTAAGTTGAAACAAAAAGAGTAAGACAACACTGTGCATATTAGTCATTCGTATGTGTTATTAACAGGTACAGTGCAGTCTGCACAAAAGCTTAATGTGCTTACTCTTAATGTCTGGAAGAAATTAATCATCATTGTCATCATCTGCCCCACTTTTTTCCCATGTTTATATGGGATTAGGATATCACATCAATATTAGTGAATGTGACCAAGTCACCTCGTGCTGAGGAAATTAATACAGAAATATAGAAGGTTACAGTTGTGGTACAAGAAATTGCACACTTGTGTTTGGTACAGAAGGCTGTAGGTTCTATTCCCACACCAGGAACATAGATTACTGACACTGTAGTGCAGCATAAGGGGGCAGCAACACTCCAGAATGTATCATTCTTTGGATAAGATGTTTACTCAAGGTCCATCTCCTTGTGATAGTGGTAGCTCGGGTGAACAGAAAGGATCCTATGGCACCTACCAAAAAAAGAGTATGGGAAAATCCCTGATGTCTTGACCAAATTTCAACTAATAGTATAAGTACCACCTCAGATCTCTATAAACTAATAGTATAAATACCACCTCAGGTCTCTTCTAAAAAGTGGCTGCTAGGTTAATGGGAATAACCTGGTCTGTGAAGGATAAATAAATACAAAGTTAATACTTTTATTTCCTGCTGTATATTTTCTTTGGAAATGCAGAGCTCATTAGAAATGAACCTCACTTTTTTGAATGCTAGCAGTCATTCACTTCATCTTGTCAACTTGGTGTGAAAGGATAAAGTTATCTGATCCAGAATTGATTTGCAGGCAGAGTATTAGAGGGCCTGGCTAGGGAGGATGGGTGTCAGCTGCTGATGCCAAATCACCTATCCTGGGAGGAAGCAGATGATCATGTCTTCCATAATGCTGACACCTCATCACTAAGGGCTTTTCATCCAGAAAAAAGAAGGTCATTATCCCGCTGTACTCATCCCTCATTAGACCGCCAAGAAAGGCCACCAAAATACCTCACTAAAAGAATCACAGGCCTAAAGCAGATGCCCTATGCTGACTGACTACTCCAGCTATACTTTGTCACATATCGTCTACTCAAAGGTGATTTCTGCATAACATACAAGGCCATGTCAACCCCAGAGCTGTTGGACATGCTGCACTTAAAGAAATCTCAATCCCTCAGAGCCACATGCTCCAGGGATCTAAACCTTGTCATCACAATGAACAAAACATTCTGGAGGAATAGGTTCGCCTCTTTGGCCCTCTTCAAAAGGAACCTTGACGATTGGATGAAAGATAGGAAATTCACCCCAGGGATCACGTCAGTCGCCCTGCTAGACAGGGGTCCAGGGAAGTAAATATTGTGGGAAGAAATAGCCAGGGAATTGTTATGGCTAGGCTTGTATAGGCCCTAGGGCCGATAGCCTAGTACCAACCTATGAACCTGCTGGTGATGCAGGCATACAACATGCAGTGTCCTGCTCTAGAGCCTGCAATTGACACTGCCAAGCTGCAATTGTGCAGAAGCCTTCTGTGGAGGATAAGAGTGTGGTGGTGTGTATTCACCTAAATGAAGCATAGTAGTCTTTGCAGGCTCTTGCTAATGCTGGCATGTATTTCATGCTCCAGGGGAGAGATTTAGAGGAAAAACAGGAAAAAACTGAACATCCCATGGATGATGGCATACTGACAATCAGCTGTCACCCTAAGGGGAGAACTAATTGGTGAGTGGAGCATTCAGGGGGTTCTTAATGTTTATGGCTGTAAGGCAAGAAATCCCCAAAAAATGCAATTCATTTCACCTGGTAGTTGGCTTTAGCTCAAAGAATGGCATTGTTAGAAGAGCAGAAGATTAAAACAATAACCAGAATATTCTATATTTATTTACTTTTTTCATTTTTGAGAAGTATTTTACTTGCTTCTTGACCATACTTATTTCAGCTAAAACATTGTGGGGGGGGGGGGGGCAGAATACCCTAATAACCTGTAAGGTCCTATGTACCCATGCATGCTGTTTAAATTTAATTTGCATACAATAACCAACATAAAATGAATTTCGTCATTCATGCATACTCCTGTACATTGTGTGAATATCATAAGGAGTTGTGTGTGTATGTGTATACAACTGTGAATTGCAGTAGAGAGTAGCAAATGCCAGTGCTACAGTTATCCATAGCTAGTCTAGCAATATGGAATATTAATGTTGCAGTTGTTCACAGCTAGCCTAGGTTGTATCCTTGTTACATCTTCATGTTGTTTCAATAGGTAGGTGAGTTTGCAGGGCAGAGGTAATTTGATTAAAGAATGTGTGCTTTTAATAGTAGCTTGTAGAACACTCCATACCATGTGTCCACAAATGACAAAGGACTTTGTGTAACCTTTATGTTAAATACTTTGTAACATTAAGAGGCATTCATGATGTTTTTTTGTGTCCTTGGGGTTGTAGTGAAAGTTCTCACTTTTAGTGTTTTCCTGAAGGTTGGATATTAATGCAAGTAGAAACTTGAAATGAATATGTATGCAAAACGTGCATTCATCTTGAGAATGGGGACATACCTAGCCTTATTTTGTGTTAGAAGCAGTAATGCTCACTTTTGGAAAAGCTGTATGTGGTCCTAAAACACTTTCAAAGCCACACTGTAACGTTGTATTCTGGCTTCCTCAAGGTTCTGTATGGTTGTTGTTGAGCTTGTTGATTATAATGGGCAGAATGTAATCAAAGCTAGCATAAGCAGTCCTAGGCAAAGGACAGCTTTATTTCCCCTAGTTAGAAGAACAGTGTCCCACAGCAGGTGCAAAACCATATGTCTTTGTGAATGATTTGAGAACATCTTTACATATTGGGGCGGTCTGCTCATACAGTTTTGCTGTTTCCATTGTTTCTGTCTGTGGTTATTTTTGGTGAAATAAGAAGGATCAGCCGACCAGATAGCCAGCTCATCGGCGTGCAAAATAACTGTAAACAACAGGGGTCCAGGAATAGGACCCTGAGGCATCCCAGCTGCAAATAGTAGCTAGGTGTAGTTCATTCCTAGCTACTGGGGAAGTTCATTTACTTAGGCAATGTGAAAATTACTGTAGCCTTGTAACAGCCATAGCTATGACATTCCTATAGTAGTCTTTGCTGTAACACTTTATTGAATGCCTCTGTACTTTTAATAAAAATGATGAGTGCCAATTTATCAAAGTTCATATGATTTTACATTTTGTTTGTGAAGGTGAAGACTGCTGTATTTGTATTATGGTCTTTGAAAAAGGTGTTCTGATGTTTACCTTGAAAGCCACATAGCTCAGGATGAGCTTTCACGCAAGTTAATGCTAGCCTCTCAAGCATCCTTGAGAGTGGTAAAAATGATGCAGGACTTTATAATTGGAATAACTGTACACATTCTGTGGCGGTATGAATTATGGGAAGAGGAACACTGATGGATGATTTCCATAGGTCAGGGAAGGAGCTTATGACAAGAATTTGTTGATACCGTGTCAGTTGGCAGAAATAAGGGTGTCACAGAATTTGAGTGACAGCTTAACCAAGAAACTGTAAGTAGATAAATAGGTAAATGGCCTGGTGAGAGCTGCTGTAGTGATGTGATTTTGTTTTTCTGTATCTCACAGTGCATGCTGTCCCACCATAATATGACAAGTCCTAAACACCTTAATTACACAGAAGTTGTCTCTGCATTTATTTACAGTAGCAGTGTTAAGCATCGTTGGCTTCTTAGCCTGCCCCTAGAGCCACAGGCGATGCTCCTTTTTCACTGACCTCTGTGAGCTATATGAAGAAGAGAGCAAGCTGCTAAAATGTAATTTGTAATACATTTGTACTCTCAAAGAAGATGCTAAATTACAGATTTGTTTTGTCTCCTAATTGTAATGGTAACTTTCTTCTCCATTCACCACTCTGCATTGTTGAGGTGTAAAGTTCTATTTTCCACCACCAACTTCCACTGCCCAGCAGTTCCAATGCTCAAGCCGCTATTTAAAGGTGTGTCACTTACATCATAGTCAGGGCTACATGCACCACAGATGTGGGCCTTGAATGAATGAATATGTAGCATGGATGTGATTCTTAAATAACTTATGAGGAGATATTGGAGTCACATCATGATCTAACCATGCAGTATTCTTGAAGCCAGGCTTGGTATTGACTTAATTTATGTCTTGGCACTTAACCAAAACAATTTAAGAAATATTCCTTATTTATTAAACACCTACAACCCACAAACTTATATAAGATTGCCATACTTCAGGGAAAAGGGAATACTCAGCCTTTCAGTCTTGATATTACAGGACATACTCATGGGGTCCCAACATGTCAAGTGGTTACCCTTGAATATATTTTTTTATATTTGATGTGGAAAATCCTGGTGATAAATCTACTTATGCAGATCCCATGACTTCATAGTCTTGATTACTTTACGGATGATTCAAACTTCTGCAGTAGAGTTCAGATTTGTGGATAAATTGAGAGGAGACTTTAAGAGTAAAGGAATATTTAGACATGTGGTAATGTTATTTCACTGCAACATCCTCCAAGAGGGTCTCACTCAGGCAAATGACTGGTGCCAGAAACATTGGCTCAAGCTGAATACCAAAAAATGCATCATCATCCCCTTTGGGGAGAGTGACGTCCCCACATATTATCACATTAATAATAACTTCCTAAGCAGGCAATCAGTCATGAGGGATTTGGGCATCCAGGTTGATAGCAACCAGACTTTTGACCACCATGTTGTTTCCATTGTACAGAAAGTCTTCTACATGGCCGAGCTCATAAGTAAGGGTATCTCATCCAGGGACAAGAGGTCATAATATGCCTGTATTCTTCCCTTATAAGGCCCATTACTGAGTACAATGCCCCTTTCGGCATGTATGTCGCAAAGCACATGCAGCAGCTGGAGAGACCACAGAGGGTTCCTTACCAGGAGCATCCAGGGCCTCAAACATCTAACATACACAGATAGGCTAAAAGCCCTATCTCTCTACCCAGTTTCATACAGACTCCTCAGAGGTGACCTCTTTCTGGCATACAAGGAGATCACGGACCACACCTTAATGGGACTACTGCATATCCCCAAGTCAAGCTTCACTCGAGTAACACATACACTCGGCCTCAAACTGGTTTGTGACATCAACATGACTTGTTGGCGGGACAGATTTGTATCCCAGAGACTCCCCCATCTATGGAATAGACTCCCTCTCCACATCAAGCAGAGTACCTCTTTACCCCTTTTTAAGGGGTATATATTAGAACATTGAATATTTAACAGTTTGAATCCCTAAAGGTCGACCTTTAGTGATCAAACTGTTAAAACATCGAATGTTCAGAAAAAAAAATAAAAAATGCACCCCCACACCCCCCATGCTACTTAAATATACCAACTCTGAGACTGCACTGCTTTGAAGTAAACGGAAATCTCCCCTTACGGAGATTTCCGCTAACTTGTTTGATGTTCTGCAGTTTCGCTATTCTCGTGTCGACAATGTCAGATTTGACATTGTCAGCTTTTGAGAATATAATATAGACCCCCTTTTTAAGCGCAACCTGGATAACTGGATGGGAAATGGAAAATATACCCCTGTGATTCCACCCATAACCCTTCTGGACAGGGACATCGGCTTCTGATTTGTCTAAACATGGGCTAAACTCTTGGCTAGGCTTATAAGGGCCTCAAGGCCAATAGCTTAGTAACCTCCTATGAAGAAACAGAGGGTAATATACATGGATAGGAAATAACCAGCAGTATGTAACATGCAGGTAGTAGGACTACTGGTAACATTTAAAATGACCTAAAGGTAGAGAGTCACTATGATAACATAGAAGGGAAAGCTTGGGGCATCCTGAGCTAGGGAAGGCATCAGCAACAGAAAATGAGAAGTTCCTCCTCACCTGTATGGTGATGACACATCTAAAGTACTGGATTCTAGTTGTTCAGACTCATTTCAAAGATGGTGGCAGAATGGAAGCAATGGAAAGAAAAGCAAAAGAAATGGTACAGGATGGTTGGTGCCAGAAGTCTTAAGAAAATATGTTACAAGAACTTCATATGTAACTGTCTCAGAAGGGGTAGGGTATGATGGAAGCATTTAGACACCCGAATGAACTTGTCCTGGGTGGCCTGGTGTGGTGCAGTTGTTAATGCTGCCTAACAGTATTTGATTTTCCCAGTTCATGTCCCAGCTGGTGGGCCTTCAGTGTGAACATTGCATATCCTTCCTTTGTCTACATTTGTTTTTGATGAGGCCCCTCTAATCTCCTCCTGCATACCAAGGACATGTTGCAGGTAGTTTGAAAAAGTTCCATATTGCCTCTGTGCATGAGTGCCTTTCACCAGCATCAGCTGTTTACGTTTACTGTTAATTGTAAAGTGCAGTTGTCAATTCTTCACTGTTATTTCTTGATCTGCAGGAAGGTGCTTACGAATGACAAGAAAATGAGCTGAAAGATTTGATGAAAGTGCATGTTTTTTAACCTGCAAGTTATATCACAGAAGCAACATCCTTGAATGTGTATCTTCTAATGTTTTTGCCATATGGTGACTGGTGGAGAAGATTAAGCCAGTGAAGAAGCCATCATGGTGGATCCTGTTGTGGACCAATAGCAATCTGTCTTTTCTTTCCTAGAACTCGTTTTTGCAAAGGGTATCAAGAGTCAAGACAGATGAAACATTTTTTCCATATAGTAAATAGAGTAGAAATGAGGAAGAGAGATTTGTGAAGCTAAGAGAAAGTAACATCATGGGAAAGGAAGTAAAAAAGGCATCAGTTTCTTTGTTGTCTTTAAGAGGGCAGGCGGCTTTTGTTAGACTATGTATCAAAATGACTCTCAGATGAACAGAAACTCAGCCAGTCTGAAGTGATTATGCAAACTTTTCACAGGCCCTTAGGTCTTGCATTGTTTGTTGATACATTTATGTGCAGGTGTTTGTTTTAGTTTGCTTGCATAAATGTTCTTCTATATGCTTCTTTCTGGATTTTGAGGGAAATATTTGATTAGTGACTTGCGAGAAAGAGGGAGGAGGCAATGGGGGTAACCCCCCACTTTAAAGCATGTATGTTTTAACATCTTTGAATTATTTTCAGAATCAGACTTATTTTTTTTCTGCAGTAAGTATGATGTAAGTGCATTGCATTTTTGGTGTTTCAGATGTTTTTATGCTGCTTTGATATACAGCCTCAGCTTTACATACATTTGACAGAATGTTTATTTACATTCAGAGGTTTCAACAGCAGACACACTGCTCTTAAGAAGAATGAAAGTACCCTAAATTATGGGGCAGCTGTGAGAGTTGAGATTAGAGTTCTCCCCCTCCCCCTTTAAGGTACTGTGTAATTATTTGGAGGTGAGTATATATATATAAAGTGAAATTGTTTAGGATTTGGAGGTAGGAATATTGTTGTTATAGTTATTGATAGGATAAGGGACAATATGAATTACAGTAATTTGTGTTGAAGCCAGTGTAATAACTAGTCAAGCACATTTATGCTCGAGTGCCTTGAGAGCAGTGGCGTTTTGAGTATTAAGAAGCAGGACGTTGTAAAATGGAAGTTATGCCAGACTAAATATGGCAGTCATATTCATTGGGGATGAGTATATTTTATGAGTCATAGCAGAGTTCCTTTAACTTCTGCTGGGCTTTTGAAACAACACTTCCTAGAGGAATTTTGAGTAAGGGGGGATGTTTCTGCAGTAAGAAGTGTTGTAGAAATAGTAGTTTAATAGAGAAAGAGATTTATTAACAGAAAGCTGAACAGTAAGATTGGTCGTTTAACCACCACACAACAGAATTCTGTGGAAAGAGAATAAGCCTGGAAAAACAGAAGTATTAGCGGTAATGTCTTAGCAAGCTGTGAGAATTCTCATTTTCTTCTGATATTTTTCAGTGGCTAAAAAAAGTCTGAGGTTACTTTGTCTGCCTGTAGAAAACATGGAGTTTCTTTGAGATACTTTACAGTGAAAGAGGATTTACGGAAACTTCATGAAAATGCTAAAGAGGCAGTCAAAATTGTAATACCACAGGCTGCAAGATAACACGGAGAACAAGACGTGAGGGTAGAGCATCCTGGACTTTTGCAGCAGGACTAAACTTTATGTAGGGCAGAATGGACTGTTGACACAGCTGCCCTCATTTATGCAGCTTCAGTCAACTCAGTGGTCAGACAGAAGGATTCTGAGGTCTGTTTCCAAATGTACTAGCAGATGGAGAAAGATGCTGTTCTTTTACCTACTCGGATTTCTAAGGTCGTGCATGAAGCATTGTACCTAGTTCTAAAATCCAAGAGTCCTCACCTGAATAGAAAAAAAAAACACATATTTGTATTTGAGGTAGTAGAGAGAAAACTAGGTTTGACAGCAAGTATTACCATACGTGCTTTCTTAGGACACTGAACATGGCAAAAGTGACCAGAGGCCCAGTGGTTTCCAATTCCTAAAAAAAGTGTCAATGAAATAAGAGAAGCAACATCACAGGAACTACATTAAAACAGAATGGGCGGAGGAACCATTTTCTGATATGATAACTCTCCTTGGGCGCTTTAATTGTTAATTATGATTTAGGGCAAAATAAACAGAACAGTGGCTTCTACAAGGGAAACAGAACAGGGAAGCAGAATAGAACACCAAGATGGACAGCAGTCCTTAAATGTTCATCACAGGACATACTGGAACATGTGTGTGCCTTTCTGTGAAGGGTTGCTAGCTGGAGTTATTGTGGACGTTATTTAATGGGAAGTGTTAGCACTTTTTGGTTATGTTTGACACAGTGTCATGGGACATGCCAGCTGTGTATATTGCAGTGCACACAGTTTAAAAGGGAAGTGCAATGAACTAGGTGCACTGAAGTTAATGCCCTGCTGGAAATCTTATTGTCTTACTGTAAATGCTTTTTAATAGGAACCAACACCAGCTGGATATGCAGTAGTGTTTAAGAGAAAGTAATAAGTGGAGTTACTACAAATGCTTTTTCATTGAAGTGTTACAAAGTGGGCAAAGTCTGAAACTGAGGGAGAAAATATCAATAGAAAATATCAATGTGAGAAAATTGTGGAATCTGCTACTCTTTTCTTACAGGTGAGTTGCAAACGTCTGTTTTTGAGACTGTCAGAAGGTTAAATGTTGTTCTGTTAATGCTTCCTACCGGTGCTATGCTGTGTGTGTGTGTGTGTGTGTGTGTGTGTGTGTGTGTGTGTGTGTGTGTGTGTGTGTGTGTGTGTGTGTGTGTGCGTGTGTGTGTGTGTGAGTGTATATGTGTAAAGGTTGTTATATGTGTATGTGTGTCTGAGACTTAGGAATTCAAGCTGATAGATCATTCCTTAATCTTGGAAGAAAGCAATTTTTACCCCCTGACTGGTGGATAATCTAGTATTTGATTGCTTGCTGTAAAGGTCAGACACAGAGCACAGGAGAAAACCATTTTGGAAAGAGAGTTGTAGTACTATGGAAGAGAGTGGTAAAGAAGTTTTTGAGTGAAGGGCAAAGTGATGTAAAGTGATGCATTGACTTCAGTGTTCCTGAGGAGCTGAGATAAACCTGACTGGGTTGTTGTACGAACTGTACATTAATACTAGAAATGTGTACTTCATCAGCCAAAGGAGGGCAGTCATGGTGGGATAATGTTTTAGAGAAGTAAAGCAGTGTGACAGATTTCTGTCTTACCCATTTACATGCTGTATGAACATGAATTAAATGAAATAAGCGAGGATGTATAGCATCTAGGTATTTGAATTCCCCAAGTTCTCTGTGTATCCCTACCATTTCACACAACTTCATCTGAACTGTTGTGGCCTAAGGGACCGGGTGAAAATGAACTACATTACAAAACAGGAAGTAAGTATACATATTGATTAAGATTTAATAAAATGGTTTCCTTACCAGAGGTGGCCAATCGTTTGTTGATCTGTAATTCCCTGATTTGAGAGTGACTGATCTTATAGGAGCTGCTTTGGAGGATTACAATGAATGCATTTAGTGTGATCACCCTTTCATGGTGTTTAGCCTTTCCTATAAGTGTGTTATCAGGGAGATAGTCTGCTTAAGTAAGGGGTGCATAGGACTTACACTTTTTCAGAAGCTTTGTTCAACATTTGTGAGGTTTTCTGCTTCATCAAGGTTTGTTATTGATTATTTATGATTCACAACTTAGTATTCAGCTACTTGGGAGATGACTATAACAAAATCCTTATAAAGGCTCTTGTTAATATGCATACAAGAAACTCCATTTGACAGAGAAGTCAGAGTACTGAGGGAACTTTATTTGCCCAAAATGCAGCAGCCTTAAGGGTAATTATAACATTTAGGATATTAGTAGGGTACACCCCCTGCTTACTGATAAATCTTCCTTTGTAGTTTGCAATAACCTTTTACAGTCACAACAGCTTGATATTATGACACGACTTTGACATAATAAAATTATTTGTTTGTTTAAGTTGTGTTTGTGGACTGGTCCAGGGTCCTTTTTAAACCATGATGATAACCACACTGACATCTACAAGCAAGTTACAGCACCAGAAAACAAGTTTTTTATGATATCACTTTCAAAGTCACACAATGGTGATTTTGTTTTCTTGTAATCCTTATTTAATGGTCACCAGGTTTGACCAGATACTGTATTCAAACACTATAACATTTGAACAATGAAAAATTGAACACACTGCGTTGATTGCACTGACACTGTAGATGGAATTGTTGCCAAGTTGTCCTACATCCCTTTTTCTACCAGGGCCCATACTTGGCGAATTTTGACAGTATTGTAGGTTCATTAGTTTTAATTTATCATAACGAAGCAGCATAACATTTAAATAGGAAACATCCTGCTTAATTCCAGTACAGCTTGTTAGAAGTTTTTCTTCTACAGCAGAGATTCGTTTATCTGAATGTCGATTATCAGAAATGTCAATTATCCGATGTTTTCGGGTAGGAAAAATCATAAAGTCTGAATATGTAAACGTTATACTCATTTGCTTGTATATGTTTTTTCAGCTTGTAGTCTGCTAATGTGTGAAAATATTCTTTATTGTCCACTGGAATCATTGAATGGTTGAAAAAAGTGTATTCCCTGCATGCAGAAAAAACAAGATTTTAGAAATGTTTTAGCCGGTTCAATGTATGTTTGATTATCCGAACAGTGCGATTATTTGAACTACCCTAGGGCCCAATTAGTTTGGATAATCTACTCTTTACTTGTATATCAAATTTCAAACAGCATCTATGATACAGTTGTGCAGTGGTTAGTGTTACTGCCTCACAATACGTGTTTCTCCTTTTCAGTTTCTAGGTGAAATACCTTCTGTGCAGAATTTGCGTGAATTATTTTTGTCCATGTGAGTAAATGTTAAGGGTTCTTGATTTCCTTGTAGATGCCAGTGACTGATGGTGGGGGTCAATGAATGGGTGATGCTCCTAAAGTGCAGTGTTTGTGTGAGGATGTGTGCATGTCCTGTGAAGGATTAGCATCTTATCCAATGTTATTTTTTTGACTTGCACTATTTGCTTACCAAGATGAGCTGCAGTTCCTTACAGCCTTGAATCAGATAAACAAATTTTGAAAATGACTGATTTGTTCTGAATAACTTGGCAGTTTAAGAAAAGAACCAGGAGTCATGATTAAACCTTCTGAATAAACAGACTTGTTCTATACCCTAACCTGAAACTGCTGTCAGTTTACTTCATCATATGTGTGCTTTAAGCAGTCTAATAATCGGTTTGTTTTTTGGTGCTCCGAACATGAGAATTCAAGGTTAGACTGTCATCATTATGTTTGTGTTCAGTGTTCGCTCATTATCTTTCATGGTATATAGTAATATAAGATCATTCAACCATTTAGTCTCTCACTGAAGAATCACCCGAGAGACTTCCAGTTTTGCAAGTGTCACGACTGATTTTTTTTTTTTTTTTTTTAACATCTTTGTTTAATCATTACATTTAAACAGTTACATGAGTACATATACATTAATAGAAAAGAAAACAAACCATAATATTTTCCAGTGCTGTTGTCATGCAGGACACTTCTACATTTTCTTTTTAATAATTTTCAGTCACTCCAGCATAACATAAATTGCTCAACTCCTGACTTCCGTTAAACCTCATTCCTCTTCCTGAACATTATATATGTATTGTTTCCAGAAATTATATTTATTTCTGTGTAAGTTGCTCCTTCTTTTTTTCTAAAGATCTTTCCTGTGGTTCTTTTATTTACTTTGTAATACTCAGTTACAAATTGGTTTAGATTTTGATTTCCATTTTCCAGTAATTGCTTTTTGGATAGCCAGTACCATAAAATGTAGTAAGACCTTGCTATTTCTTGGCATTTCAGATCCTGTATCCTATCTCAAACTAATAATTTCCGTAGTTAAAACTATTTGCTTCCCCAACATTTCTGGCTAAGTACAATGTACGGAGCTTTTAAAATCTGCCAACTTATTACATTCCCAAAAACATGTTCCCATTTACCTCTCTATTTCCCATCACACATCCAGCATTTGCTTTCTTCCTGTGGAAAAATGTTGTAAAGTTTGACTGGGGATGAAAATGCCTATGCAAATACTTCCAAGCAAAAATCTTAAACCTTTTGGACTTTGCTGCATACGTGGGAGTCATACAGATGTCTTCCCATTGCTCCTTTGTACATTGCCTTTCCAGTTTCTTTTCCCACTTTTTTCTAATCTCCCCTGATTGATCATTATAGTTATCATACAGTATTTACACAATCTACTGATTATCCATTTTTACCCACAAGTTTTGTTCTCGACTCAGCTAAGAACTTTGCCATAGATGGTTTTTCACTTGGCACCTCCCAAGCCCCTTCTCGTTCGCCACTCTGTTACCAGTCCCTGGGAGGGAAGGCAGTCTCTAACCCACAGTCTGTACTTCTGCTTAGTCACATCCCACAGGTTTACATTCCTATCAGCAGTTACTTGCTACCAGTACCATGTTTTCCTCCTATAAGTACCATCCCCTCTTGCCTATTTTATATATCCCTGCTTGTTGTCAACCCTGTTGGTGAAATCTTCTTTCTCCATTCCTGTGTTGGTTTAGTTGTAAGAATTATTTCTTTACTTTATGACTATAATGTTTTATATAGTTGTTGTTATCCTCCATATGGACCTGCATCCAAAATAATCTTCTCCCTCTAATTCACCTTAACTCCTCATCCCCATTTCGCATCATTATCCCTTTCTACTTTGATAACCTTCTGCTTTAGACAGATTATCTTCTTCATCAGCTACTGTTGTAGAAATGCTGGTAGGGAGCCTGCAACAAGACTTGCTAGTTTTTGTAACATAATTTTCTTTTCCCCTCTACTCTCGAATTTAAACAAGATTGTCCTTAACAAACTCTCAATTTGCTACAACCACATTGCCAGGTTTGCCACTGGGCTGCCTTTTAGGACACATCATTGCATCAATCTAAATCAGCTTGGGTGGCTTGAACTACCCAGCCTAATCCAGTATAACCAACTGATTGTGGCCTATAAAATCCTCTATAATCCGGACAATACTCCTGCACTTAAAAATATTATCACCCCCTATAACAATCCTAGACCGCTTCGATCCTCTAACAAACTACTAATTCAGACTAGCAAAATTAATAACACAGCCGGTGATTCTCTCTTTGCAAACTCTGTAAGTAGATCCTGGAACTCTCTTCCAGCTGATATTACCTTACTTTCCACCTTAGGTCAATTTAAAACTAGACTCAAACAACATTTGTCACTTAACTGGCTATGTCAATGTATCAATCCTGGCTAACTCTCTCTAGAATGTGTAAAAAATCTGTTAACCAGTTTACTGTGTAGTTTAATTTAATCCTGACTTGCGCTCAGGATTAACTGTAACCTGTGGAACTTGTTTAACTTGCTTACTTATGTAATCTCTGTAAATAGTCTGTTTGTAATATGTAATGCTTGTATTATGTAATGCTGTATCTGCTTACCCTTGGAGCTTTTCTCCACGGGCCTCCGCTGAAAATGGACCTGCATCCAGTCGGACTATCCCGGTCAACAAATGTAAAATAAAAATAAAATAAAATTTTCTGGGTGGCTGCATCTAGCAGAATCCTAGTTTGCAACATCTCCAGGCTACTGTGCGGAAGTCAAAATGCATTCATTTTCTTTCAGAACAGATTCATGCTTTGAATTTGATTGAGTTGATAGTAGCATCAGAGTCTGATTTTTCAACAGATGTGGCTTAACTGGGTTTAATCTTGCGAACCCTACTGCCAAAAGACACACACATCATATTTCTGTAAGTAATGGTGTTCTCCTGGCAAAGCTGTACACATTATTACTTCTAGTGTACATGCGGAATTTCAAATAATGTAGTGTTGATGAAGAGAATACCAGGTATGTAGGTTGAAGGAGCAAGCTTAAAGGCCTGCTATATCTAAGTGTGAAATTACTTTTTTCAGAAGGAATGTCATGTGCATTCACAAAACATACAGCTGAACTTACAGTTTGTAACCCATGTTTGTGGACAAGGGAACAGTTATAATGATTTTGGAGACAGAATCACAGTCAGTCAGTCAGTCAGAAAATAAAGAATACTGTGCTTCACATGACCCGGGTTTGATTACCATCCAGGATACACACGAGAGAGTCAGCAAGAAAGCGATGGGAGTGAGTGACCTTTAATGGCTCATCCATTGGGGGGGGGGGTGATGTCAGAGTCCTGCTACAATAGTGTACTTGAAGGAAATCCCAGGATTAAGACTCATGCAACTAGGAAATCTGGGAAACATAACCCTGCCAAGTGTCTGCATCCTGTTTAAGATGTAACACTCCTGACTCTTTGGGTTGATGACCATTATCCTCAGCTCTGGTCTACCTTTCCCTTTTTCTTTGGACACTAGGGGTCAGCAGGAACAAATGGGGGCTTAGTGTTTGAGGGATAATGGGACAAAAATGATTTAATGAAATGTTTGCATTAAAATGGCTGCCAGGTATATCCTTTACTTTAAAGTACATCAGTCTCACAGTTTGTTATTTAAAGAGAAGCAATGTGGGTCAAAGCTTCCAAGAGAAGAAGGTCAATATTGCACACATTTTGAGCACTGTATTATCAACATTCAGGTTGCTAGTCATTCTTTGCAGATCCTGGAGAGTAACACTCATCTGTACTGCTTAACTGCAATTTAAGTAATCTGCTCACCAGACAGCACAACACAAAACAAGTTAGCTGCTTTGTTTTATGAATAGCCTTAATCTACTCTATTAACTTGGTAAACCCTCTATGCAGAAATGCCTCCTTCTTATTGACCTTAGAAATGTATCTGATTAAGTGACGTGCTCATTCTTACAATTTGCAAGTGGAGACTGAGAAAATCAAATTAAGGAGTAAATGATAAAAGTTGGTTGTGGCTTACTGGTTAGCCTAAACCACTGCATGACTTAATGTCACAGATTATAATTTCAGACATTTGGAGCATGTCCACAGGATCAGAAAATGTAAATATTGCAGCGGTTTGAAAGCCCAGATGAGTATTCAAGTGGTGCATGAACATGTAACTAAATGACTCATGCATGAACATGCAACTAAATGACTCATTCATGAACATTTAACTATCATGCATGAACATGCAACTAAATGACTCATGTATGAACATGTAACTAAATGACTCATGCATGAACATGTAACTAAATGACTCATGCATGAACATGTAACTAAATGGCTCATGCATGAACATGTAACTAAATGACTCATGCATGAACATGTAACTATCATGCATGAACATGTAACTAAATGACTCATGCGTGAACATGTAACTAAATGGCTCATGCATGAATATGTAACTAAATGATTCACGCATGAACATGTAACTAAATGGCTTATGCATGAACATGTAACTAAATGGCTAAGCCAGGTAAAGAGTAAGGCACATTAACCTGAAGAACCTACAAAGTTGTATGTATAATCTCTACAGAGTTGTGTCATTTCATCTACATTCCTTTCCTTCTGTAAATGCCCTAACTGTTTTTGCATCTTGCTGTGAGTCAGACTCCACATTTCACATTGGTAAAGCAATCCATGTCCTAACCACTTACTTTGTGAAGGTTCACACCATGTTATATATGTTCTTTATCTCCTTCATGCTGTACATACCAAGCACCCTCACCTTGTTGTCATTGTGCTGTTTGCACAGCCTTTTTATTGCTGTGCCCTTCCATAGAATACCATATACCTTTGATGAAGTAAGGGTTCAAGTAATGAGCTCAGCATTCCATGTAAGGTTATGTAACATAACTTTTTTTCACTTGACTTTTTGGTTCTAAGGAGTGCACCTCAGTATTTTGTGTGCTATTGCAGCAATTGTCACGATAACCATTTATCATTTGATATGTGTAATAAATATGAGAAATAGTATTAGGAAGTACAACACAGTATGCTTTCCTGATGGTTACTGGCCAAGCTGGAAAAGAAAAAGTATTTTCACATATGTGCACGTGCGCGTGCACACACACACACACACACACACACACACACACACACACACACACACACACACACACACACACACAAACACATGCACATAGGCACTCACACATACACAAATGCATAAACGTACAGACATATATAGATGCATTCATACATGCACGTGTAATCACACATGCACACACTGTTTTTACCAGCCTCCAGAATTTCACATTACTTGCTAGTTACTTGTACAGCACAGAGTCAAAGACCTTGCTGAAGACAAGATATACCACATCCAGTAAGCATTTGCATTCAGACTTCAAAGTACATTTTTATAGTATCAGGTTAAATTTCTTTTGTGAAAATGTTCTCTCTGTGACCTTTCCTTGAACAGTTTATCCATTAATTTTCTTAGCAGAGTGGTTATGTTTAATAACTCGTAGTTACTGATGAGCTCTTGCCTTTAGTTTGTTCAATACAGGAAGCATGCATTAATGGGCAAGTAATTCTTAGATATGTTTATATATCTCAAGTGGTAGGCTGAGCATGAAACTGGACCATATGGATCAGTGCTGTACTCCGGTAAACAATTTAAAATAAAAAAAAATCAAAATAGATAAATCCTGGACCTGCCATAATCAAATCTGTGGGAGTAGGCCAACCAAGAAAATGAACTGCATTCATTTGTATCTTCTGCAGTTCCTTAGGCACCTCATCTATAACATACTGCCTATCTGTCCAGTTTATTCTTGTTCTCCAACCCTCTTTTCACATTTTATTACATGCCTAGTTCTCTGGTGAAACTAGGCATTTTGTATTCTCTGATTATCTCCAGCATGATACACTATTCATGTTGCATCCCATTTACTTCAGATGAAAAATATCATGCTTGCACTAATACTCAGAGAGTGGTATCCCCCTCACACACACATTGTTACATTCGATACCGACTTATTTCCTGTATCTATCTCAGCTTTCTCCATTACAGTGACCACCTTCTTTGGCAAATTGTTACCCTCCTTCTTGCGATAAGCGCTTCCAATTTGCATCTGCATGTAACTCTGCCCTTTAGCTTTCTTCAGTTTCCCACCTCCTTCTTGAACATTGACAGATTCCTACTGTTGCTCTGTTTACATCTATTTCTGATGTGCCTCTCCACATCAGTGACCAGCTTCCTACGTTCCTCCCCTAACTCCTTGAATTAGCTCTGCTTTCTTCATTGTTAACCAGCTCTTCTGTATTTGTTTCCCTGTCCTGTAATACCCTGTACACATAAGTTCTTTGCAGTTCATTGCATTGCATTTCCTGTTATTTTCCCCTTTACATAAAGTCACAAAGAACTGCGCTGCTTGCCTTTCACTTTGCCCTGCTGTATGAAATCCATCTCCACTTCTACACTTGGCTAGCAAATGTCCAAGTGTTTCCATTCCTAGATGAAATGTCACCTGCTGATTTTGGCCATCCTCTTTGGTTACCTTCATGTGAGCTAGCTTCTCATTCAAGCCAAGATCAGGTTGTTTAGATCCATGCAAGACGTTGAAAACCTATGCACTTATTGCCATACATTTTTCTATTTGTTTTCACTGCCACAATTTTGCCTGCATTAATATGATCACCAAGGGGTCAGACTGCATTGACCTCTTCCAGTGGGTAACCATCTTTTTTGCCATTCTGTTACCTCACTCCTTCCGTCACTTTCTTACTTCTCCTTCTCTATTTCAATCAGGCTACTAATGTGCTTTTATCTGAAGTGCTATTTTGTTGATTCAAAGTTGTTCAGAGATTTTACAGCCTACCATTTTCACATCTTAATTCCTGGAATCGTCCATCCAAGGTGCTGTATTTCTTTCTGCATCTAAGTGATTTTATTTTTGCCCCCTCATCACCTGCTAACTGTCTGACTGCTGAGACTCCGCTCACTCTTTCCCCAATAAGGCAACAGCTGAAGCATTTCATCCATCCCGTGGGGGTGCATATAATATGCACGTCTGTTTCCTCCAGCCTTTAGAGCTGTCGCATACCCTCATAAAGGCCATGCACATGTACACCATGCTATCCAATCAGGTGATCTCTTATATGACTTCACACCTCTTCCCACTTCAGTACTTGTAACTCAGTTCAGCTCCTTCATATTTCCCATATAAAATCTTGAACGCCAATCTCATACTCCCTTTCTCGCTGTTCTGCTTTTCAGAGGGTGCAAGTAGGTTGACCTCAGTTGCTGTTGAAACTACTTTCCCTTTATCCCTTTGTTAATCCTTACAGCCTTCTGGTGAACATTGTTCAGCTGTTTCACATCCTTTTCTTTGTAGGGTCTCAGGACTTGCATGCATTATTACATATGTGGTTCTTCTTTTCTATTTCATGTCACATTTAGTATCTGACATCTAAGGCCAGAAGTACTCACCTTAACTTTTCTTTCTCTGTTCTCCATACACACATCTTTTTCATGTATTGCATCCACTGTCACCATGGTGTTCAGGTTTATTGCTCCTTCTTTACTGTGTTCTCCAGTAGATCTACTTCCTTACACCATAAATACCCTATACAGTTACCGCACTTACTTACCCCATACTCATATCTCACTTCCTTACCACATACACTTATCTCATTTCCTTACCCCATACACTTATCTCACTTCCTTATCCCATACACATATCTCACTTCCTTACCCCATACACTTAGCTCATTTCCTTACCCCATACACGTATCTCACTTCCTTGCCCTGTACATGTCTCACTTCCTTACCCCATACACATCTCACTTCCTTACCCCATACACCTACCTAATTTCCTTACCCGATACACGTGTCTCACTTCCTTACCCCGTACACTTATCACACTTACTTACCCCATACACCA